>NW_012101954.1:2019306-2043734 GCF_000951045.1 Mandrillus leucophaeus
AAAAAAAAAAAAAAAAAAAAAAAAAAAAAAAAGTTTTACAGAGCAAGGATTTCCTGTGGCCTGAGAAAGAAAACAGGAAACAACTGAAAGCTGGCCAAACAGCAATAGAAGAGACTTGGTGCTGAGGAGGGAAGGGTGAGCCAGGGAAGGAGGAGAGAATGAGAGGTGGAGATGGCTATGGCAGGTCCTAAGCCCAACGGAGAGCCCAGCAGTGATGTTATAGGAGCCTCGTGGTGATCTCAGGCTGTCTACTGCACCCCATCCCCAGCAGCACACCAGATGCTTTGTTCCCAGACCAAACTGAGGGTCGTCAGGCTGCTTATTTTCATGACGCAATAGTGAGATGCAGATGAACTGGGAAAGGGGAGAGTTTATTTCTGTAGCCAGGTACAGGGAGAAGGCCTGGAAAATATCACTAGACCAACTCAAAATTACAGTTTTCCAGAGCTTATATACTTTAAGTATATAAGTCTATGTGTAAGTGTGCATTCATCTAAAGACAGAAGTGATTACCTTCTTCCAATCTGTAACTAAGATCTGATTCCTGAAGACCTTCCTCTGCAGCCTCAGTAAATTACTCTAAATGGGTCCAGGTGCTGGGGGTGATTACCCTTGTCTCCTGCTAAATCATGGAGGTTTGGGGAGTTCCTTCAGACCCCCAGTACACCTGTTTAATCCTAAATAGGTCCTGTTAAGAATTCTTTTGTTATCTTGTCATGCTTCGAGGCCCAGGAAAGGCCTAGGCAAGACTCTTGGTGAGCTTTTGTTACATTCCAGCCTTTGTATATGGGCACTGGCTCTTTCAGCTTTAAATATTTAACTTCACCAGTCATTCAGTGCTGAGACAGTTATTATGGAGGCTACCCTGTTCAGCTGTTAGGGTGAGCAGGCCTGCCAGTTTCTCTAGTGAGGGTTTAACTCTTAGAGGGGCAGCAGCCTGGGGCTGATTAACTCCTGAATGTTGTGCTAATGAGAAAGAGGTATGGGTAGTGAGAGTCAATGCCCCAAGTCACACTTCATCTGATTGGATCACACCATGGGATTTTATTGCAGTAGATATTAAGTTTATTGTGTCTGGAACTGGTTCCTCCCGGTGGGTTCTTGGTCTCACTGACTTCAAGAATGAAGCTGTGGACCCTCGGGGTGAATGTTACAGTTCTTAAAGATGGTGCGTCTGGAATTTGCTCCTTCACATGTTCAGATGTGTCTGGAGTTTCTTCCTTCTGGTGGGTTCGTGGTCTCGCTGACTTCAGGAGTGAAACCGCAGACCTACGCAGTGAGTGTTACAGCTCTTAAAGATGGCACATCTGGAGTGGTTTGTTCCTCCCGGTGGGTTCATGGTCTCGCTGACTTCAGGAGTGACGCCGCAGACCTTCACAGTGAGTGTTACAGATCATAAAGGTAGTGCGGGCCCAAAGAGTGAGCAGCAACAAGACTTACTGTGAAGAGCGAAAGAACAAAGCTTCCACACTGTGGAAGCGGACCCAAGTGGGTTGCCACTGCTAGCTCAGGTGGTCAGCTTTTATTCCCTTGTTGGGCCCCACCCGCATCCTGCTGATTGGTCCATTTTACAGAGTGCTGATTGGTGCGTTTACAGTCCTTTAGCTAGACACGAGTTCTCCAAGTCCCCACCTGACCGGGAAGCTCAGCTGGCTTCACCTCTTGGTATGGATGGGGAACCTGCTCATTTTCAGTTTGTGAAAGTAGGTTTGCAGGAAAAGCAAACCTGTGGTAGAAACTTGCTGGAAATTTTAGACTTACCTGGAATGTTCCATCAATCACAAGACTTCTGCGTGATTGCTCAGAGCTCTAAAAGTAGATACAATGGCCCTGTCAACTGTCATTTTTTTTTTCTTTTTGGTCATTTTTAGGTGAAATATTTAATAGTGCTTTATACTTTCTACCCGTTTAGGGCATGGTAAATGTATTTGTTAGACTGACAGCTACTGCAAGAAGCAAACCCTCACATGCATCATTGCCTTTTTTTTTTTTTTTTTAAATGCTCAGGTGAATCCAGAACAGGTTTTACTAATATGTGGGCAGCTCTGTGTAGTAGCTCTTGCCATGTTAGTGTTGCTGTATTCAGTTCCTCCCATTCAAGGTTGCTGTGCTTATCGGCATCAAGCAGGAGGAGAAAAGACCCTGGTGGAAGGGGCCTGGGAAATCTTGTGGACCAGGCCGGAAGTGGCACCTCATTGGCCACAGCTCCGTCCCATCTCTGGTAGAGAAAGAGAGTTGAGCAGTGTGTTGGGAAGAAGCAGAAGCAAGCTTAATACTATCATCCTTTAAAATTAGTTTTTTTAAAAAATATATTTCGATGTGTTCTGGAAAGTTATTTCCTTGGATACCCCCCTTTTGCAGATGAAGAAGTGGCAGCTCACAGAATTAAGTGACTTGCTCAGGGTCACAGAGTGTCAGGTGATGGTGTGTGGTCTGGAATCCAGGCCTTACCCATTACCTTGTCCCATGCTTTGTCTTTCCACGAGTTTTTGAGTGTGGCCAGTAGTCCTGCCTCTAGACTTTTCCACGTGTGCCATGCCAGCTCTTGGGAGGATTACAGTCATCACCACCATCTGAAGAGGTGCTGGGGACCTCAGCTCCCCCATGACAGCAAACAGACCTAGGGAGAGGGGACTGTGGGGGTACCCAGTGGTTGATGAGGGTTTTCAGAATCTTTTGGGAAGGGGAAGAGGTATATATTAAAGTCAAGTGCCCCAGAGAACAGGGGAATTGGATAGAAGACACATGATTAAAGAGAAACACATATGCGGACCCCTCTCCCACCACCAGCATCCCAGTACTTGGGGAACCCAAAGCCAAGCCCTGGCTCCTCAGGGATCCCCAGAGGAAACTTTTATCCCCCTGGATGTTTGGATGTTCCGTAATGATTTAGAGGCCCGAGATCCTGCTCAGATCCCTGGATTCTATGTGATACTGAAGAAGGACTTTTAAAACTAGACCTGGCAGGTCCAAATAAATATCCTCCATTGTGAGGAACAATCTCATTTGGGCCTCTGAGGCTCTCTTGAGCTTCAGACTCTTTAAAAATATCCTTCATTGACTGTTCACTTTAAAATCCAGGATTGAGACTCCCACCTCACCCCACAACTTCCCTTCCCTTTTGTTTTTCTATGTTGCCTGCTCATCCTTCCTCCTCTCACCACCCTGGCCTCACCTAGGGAGTGGGAGTTGGCAGGCCTTGCCTAAGGGAGGGTTTTGTTGAGAGGCACCAAGTCCAAAAGGAATCTTTTGTCTACAGGTGCACTTGAATTGTGGGCAGCTCACAGGGGTGTGTGTGTGTGTGTGTGTGTGTGTGTGTGTGTTGAGGGAAATTCTTAGGAGTGTGGGTGTGCACACCTGCTCTAAATTGCTTCTACTGCCAGAATGTACTCCTGGAGGGATCAGGAAGGAGTAAGCCCTTAGTCAGTTGAGCCAGTCCAGCCCTGAGGACATTGATTCCAGCCCCTTGCTTTCATTGAAGGGAGGAGAGAAACTCAAATAGGAGCCCTCAAGGAGATTGTGTGAAGCTTTCTGAATTCGGTGTCATTTTCATGCAATTTTGTTAGGAGTTGGTGTGTTTCATCCCCTCCTGGTTCATTCCGTGAGTCATCCAGAAGGCATCAGAGCCTCGTCATTTTGGCAGCCGCAGGGCATTTGTGCCCAGCTAATTATGGGCAGCTCTGATCTGAAGTAACAAGGTTGAGTCGAGATAGGTTGAGAAATGACCCAGACAGAAACAGGGGCCTGGGCTGGCAGCCCCAGCCACACCATAACTGCACCCGTGGCTCAGATGAGGTCAGGGCATTTTTGCTTTGTGACAGATTTGGGACGCAGAGAAAAGAGTTCAGGCTTTGTACTGACCGAGGCCAGCACTGACGCCAGTGCGGACAAAGAGGTTTGTAGCCAGGGGAGTGGAGGGACGGACAGCTCAGATTTTAGCTGAGGATGATTCTCATGGCCCACTAATGTATCATGTGTACCAGTGTCTCTCAGGAAGGTGTTTTTCCCACTGTGCACAATGCAACATCACTGTGTCCCCAGGGTACATGGGACAGAAAAATTCCTGTTAGAACTGGGCACAAAATTGCACTTCTGAACATTTCAGGATATGACCCTTTCAGGATACTGTGTCTAGCACCCAAATTTTGTGGACTCAAGTTTTCATTAAAGCACCAGGCAGTGATGATGATGTGCTTTCCAAATGCAAATTGTAGGAACATTTAATTGAATGGGACCCTTAGGAGCAGTAACCATTCTCAGATCCCAATTAACCTGGTGTATTAGAATGTCTCAGCAGTGGAAGGAATTCATGCCTGGGCTTTGGTGATGCTTCTCAAACAGAGCGTCTGGCACTGTTCATGGAAAAAGGTGATTTCAACTTGAAGCAGAAAGATAAAGTGGTGCTTTGTAGAATGTAAAAAAGTCTAACCCTAGCTTCTGCAGAGAGCTGGGCTGCTGCACCACCAATTATGTTGTATGGCATTTTACTTCCAAAGGGCAGCTTTGGTCACGGAGGAGAAGACAAAAGCATGGTGCAGTGTCTTGGGGATTTTTTTTTTTTTTTGATAGCAAGAGAGATGAGATATAATTTGTATTTTTGAACTCTGCTTTCAGATAACTTTATAAAGGGCTTTAAAACTGTCTTTGTAAATGATCCAGAAGAGTTGGGCTCTAAAGAAGTTTTGAAATACCTTAATCTATTTGTGCAGCTTTTTATCCTTTGTAAAAAACAAAAAGAGATTGTTAGATGGTAGGAACCTATGTCTAAATAAACCCGGTGAGTTCTTACATTTATATTCATTTAAAATATTAAAATGACAAGTAATAAGAGAGGTTTTTAGTTATCAGAGCATGTTGCAGAGGTATGAGAGGAAGCAGAGAGTACCATTTTCTAGATTAACTGCTCTACACAGAAACGACCAGCATATAGATTAACCCATAAGAGTACAAATTACTCCCCCGACTTGAAGCTTCATATGGTGATCTGTGGTGGAATGTCCCTCTGGTTATGCTTTTCTTTGGCTATTAATGTCATTTGTCTCCCCACCTATCCTGTAGTATTGAGGTACTGTTGTGGGGACATAATGCAGAAGCATTGCCACATGATAAAGACAGCACTCGACATATAATAAAAATCAATATGGATAAGACACATATTACACAGATAATCCCATATGAAATAAATTAAACCCATTTTACAGATGGATTTATTGTTTGGTCCTTGTTCTGTTGACTTCCAGACCTTGTTATCTGTCCTGTTTTCCTGGATCATATTATCTCTCAGATATCAATAATACAGTTTTTGGCTGTGTTGTTTTCAACCAGCCTACTTTTGGGGGACCACGAGGACATAGTGGCAGGACTAAAGGTCCAGGTCACTTCAGTATTCTCCCAAATCCTGCTGGCATAAGGCTCTTTCCCTGTCTGCTTTGTCTGCAGGATTCAGCACCAAGAGCTCTCAAGAGCAAATCCATAGGCAGCTAAATCAAGAAGGTGGCTCTCTTCCCTCCTCTTTGCTCCCCTCTTCCTGCAGAGATGCAAGATGGCTTTGAAATGCCCCTATCTTCCTTCCCTTCTAATTGCCTTATTCAGACGCTTCCAACCTGAACATTTTCTACAGTCCCCTGCCTAATCGCCCTGGAAAGTACCCAGGCAAGCCACTCATGGCCCATCCATCAAAGTACAGTGCATGTCTTCTTTCTCAGACAGAGGACATAATCATCCATGCCTGCAGACGAGAGTTGTGTTCCCTGAGTTTCAGTGCAGGATCAGAGACTGGAAAAGTCTGTATGCCCCCTCCCTTCCTTACAGTCTTTTACTTCTCCACCTGGGGAAAACAGCAGACGGAGGAGAGGAAAGAGAAGTTTAGCTGGCATCATTAAAATGACACTTTCTACTCTCCTGTGAGCTTTGTCTCAAGTAGATTCTGCTGAGTTCTGCTTGGATTAGTAAGCACAGAGAGTGAGTCATAGAGTGGCCCTCTAGAATTCTCTAGCCTGTGCTTATTATGTAGCACGGAGGTGTCCTGGCTAGAACAGGGCCTCTAATTTACCAGTCTTCTCACTAGGTGAGGTGAATAGGGCTCCACAAACCACTGTGGGGACCAATGGCATCAACTTCTAGTGCTAACAAAGGAAGTTCCATCACAGACAAGGAGTGAGAAGAAGCCAGTGTAGAAACAAGCGACCCCCGCTTCCATGCAAAGCTTTGTCCCCAGCCCATTCTCCAGACAGACAGACAGGGTGCACACACAGACACACTAGCACAGCCTTCGCATGTGTGCTCACACAGGCACAGTATTTATGGCACTCACGATGTGTCCAGCTTCTTTGTGCGCTCACAGCCGGCACTGCACTGTCCATGGTTACCCTTAGGGTGGCGCTGTTTATTGGCGCCTTTTTGCTTGGCACATTCTGGTTCCTCTGCATGGAATCTCCTTTCTCTTTCCCCTACCCAGAGGATCTGGCAAACTCATGTTGCTCCATGTAAAGTCAGCTGAGAGGTCCTTTCCTCTCAGAAGCCATCTGTGCCTCCACCCACCTCCAACACAAGGGTTTGCTTCCGGGTCCACATTGTGTAGAGCACTGTCACCTTGCATCATTTTTTGGTGTGATAGTGTCTGTTGCACATACACCTGTGTCCTCGCTACACACTTTGAGAGGTAAAGCTCATCTTTTCATTGTATATAATACATGTATAGAAATGTGCCTGGCACATAAAGGCAGTTAGTAGATATTTGTTGAATGAATGAATGAATAAATCATTTTTTGGGGTAGGAATGGTGTACAATATCTGACTACTACTACATGTGGATACTAAGAACTAATTGTTGTTGTGGAGTAAAATTTCTTATGTTTGCCTTCTTTTATAATTTTTTTTTTTTTTTTGAGATGAAGTCTCACTCTGTTGCCCAGGCTGGATTGCAGTGGTGCATCTCGGCTCACAGTGCAACTTCCACCTCCCAGGTTCAAGCAATTCTCCTGTCTCAGTTTCCCAAATAGCTGGGATTACAGGTATGCGCCACCATGCCCGGCTAATTTTTGTATTTTTAGTAAAGTCGGGGTTTCTCCATGTTGGCCAAGCTGGTCTCAAACTCCTGATCTCAGGTGGTCCACCCACCTTGGCCTCCCAAAGTGCTGGGATTACAGGTGTGAGCCACAGTGCCTGGCCTCTTGTTATAATTATTGTTGTCTTTCTATTAGAAACATTACCAAAATCTACTTTTACTTCATAACATTCATAAGACTCAATCTATAGAATTCCTCTTCTGGTACAAGTGCTCCCTCATTGGGCTTGGCATCTTGTGGACTTACCCTTACATTCTCCCAAGAGAAGTCCCCATTATTCAGTGGAAGAGATCTAGCTATGTCTACGGGTTTCCTGGTGGCGGGGGCTGGTCACAGACTTAGATTGAGTTGCAGGGGAGTTGGGCAGGGTGAACCCTTTGGATTGCTGGGTAGAAGAAAATTTGACCGGGGTGCAGTCATCAGTTTGGACTCTGACTTCCTAGCTAGTTCTGTATGTGTCAGAATCCTCCAGCGTGACATTTGCCATGATGACCAAGGAAATGTAGTATTTTTTCCTTTCAGCTAAATGTTAAAAGGCAAAAAGGCTATATCTGCTCACCCAGAAAAACATTTTAGCTCTAGCAGAAAACAAAACAAAAAAGTCTTACAACCTTAAAACCAAAAAGAGGCATTGAAATATAGTACCTGCTCCCCACGCTGTTCAAAACATTTCATGAGCAAGCACCTGTAGCACATGTAGGAGAGGGGCCAAGTATGTTCTGAACTCACATTTTAGTGTATTATTTAAAATCTGGCCAGAGCACAGCATATTTGCATGCTTGTCTTTGGGCTCTGTTTCTAAAACAAGGAGAGTGGTGATGAAATCCGCAGCTGGTGTGCTGGCCCCAAGCCTGGGCAGTTGGGGCTCCATCACACCCTGGAGCAGCCAGCAAAGTTGCTGGAGCCACTGATGTGAGTTGCCTTTGGGGTGGGCAGAGTTGTGGAGTCCTCTCCTTTCTCTGTAGCCAACACACGAGAGTCAACATGGAACTTGGGGTCTGTGAGCGTTTGCTGAGCCTGTGATCAGGAGGCACTCCTGGAGAATGAAAGCAGGTAGGTAGGAGACAGGTGGTATCCAGCTCCCAGGGACTCACAGGGAGCCCTAATGAAACAACATGGTTCTTTTTTAAGTGGACCCATTTCTCCCATTACGCCTTCAAACCTTCGGGTTTCCGCTGACCAAAAAACAGGCATCCAGGGTGGATCCTGCCACTGTGCAGTGCCCTGCTTTGGTTAGACAGTGCCCGTGTGAACATGCAGTTTCCTTCTGACAGGCAGTAGCCTTCTCAGGCTAGAAGAGTAGACAGAGCTTGCACCTGTGTATGAGGGGAGTCTGCTGTCCTCATGCTGCCAATGCCCAACCAGGTGAAGGTTGTGTGTGTGTGTGTATGTGTGCACGCACGCTCATATCCTTAAATAGGTATAGGCATATGTCGTCAGTCTTCATTATTTGTGATTTCTGTATTTGGGAATTTGCCTATTTGCTAAAATGTATTTGTAGCCCCCAAATCAATACTCAGGGCTCCTTTGAAGACATGTGCAGGGTAGGGAAACATTTGAGTTGCCTGATGTGCCTGTTCCCAGCTGAGGTCAAACAAGGTGACCTCGGCGGGGCACGGTGGCTCACGCCTGTAATTCCAGCACTTTGGGAGGCCAAGGTGGGCGGATCACCTGAGGTCAGGGGTTTGAGACCATCCTGGCCAATATAGTGAAGCCCCATCTCTACTAAAAATACAAAAATTAGCTGGGCATGGTGGCATGCACTTGTAGTCCCAGCTACTCGGGAGGCTGAGGCAGGAGAATTGCTTGAACCTGGGAGGCAAAGGTTGCACTGAGCCGAGATCACGCCATTGCACTCTAGCCTGGCAACAGAGAAAAACTCCATCTCAAAAAAAAAAAAAAAACCCAGAAAAGGACAATGGGCAGTGCCCTGGGGCAGGGGAACTGAGGCAGAAGGGTAGGGATTGCAACCCCTCTGCTTTCTCATTTCCCAGAGACGTGGTCTTGGATATCCAAGGAATGAATGAATTCTCAGGTGCTTGCTCCTGCCGGGCACTTCACATTGGATGTCTTTGGACTTGACAGCAGCCCTCTGAGATACCATTATCTCCATTCTGCTGATGAAGAGCAGGCACAGCGAGATTACCTGTATTGTCAGAGGACACACAGCTAGTAAGGGGTGGAATTTAAATTCAAACCTATGACAAGTAAAGATACCATTATCTTTAGTTTATGGCTGACTGGAAAAACAGATGCAACAGCAGGAAGAATGGAGGCTGAAGCTGGTGTATTGTCTGAGTGTCTAAAATCATGGTGCATTTGAAGGAAATGAAGTTGAGTGAGTGGTTGCATGACTCAAGGGCGAGTTAGGGCAGAGCTTCTCAACCTAGGTGGTTTTGCACCTCATGACATTTGGCAGTGTCTGGATTCATTTTTGGTTGTTGTCATAACAGGGTTGGAACACAGGGGAAGTGCTACTGGCATCTAGTGGGGAGAGGCTGTGGATGCTGTCAAGCCTCCATCGGTGCACAGGACCAGCATCCACAACAAAGAATTATCCAACCCCAAATGTCAATAATGCCAAGCCTGAGAATACTGGATTAAGGTGAAAGCAGGCTCTTGAAGTGTTTTGAGTGGAAGTGTGTTAGGGGCTGAAAAGTTACAAACTATGTCCAGAAACTTCAATAAAGGTGTTTCCTTCTGATGTGCCATCATTCCTGGCTCAAAATTCACTTTCTTTCTACATTTTCTATATTCAGTAAGATATACTGTGTCTGCGAGCCAGGCCTATTGGTGCCTGTTCTGTGGTGAGCAGGCGCCAATAGGTGACAAGGCTGGCAAGAGAGAGTGTCCCCGGACCTAAGAAACCAGGCTGTGGACCCAAAGCCACCTGGAAAAGACTCATGGGATGTGGGACATCACTCAAGGCTCAAGGTCAGCCTGGGGTCCAACAGTAAGGATAAGAACCAGGACAGCAGGTTCCAGAAAGCCAAGTCCCTTCATAAGAGGTCAACCTGACCTAAACAGACACCTTTTTTAAAAAATTATTATTATTATTGTTATTTCTCTAAGCCTTCTTAGCATTTGCAGTGTATCCTGGGGGAACTTGCAGTTTTCAGAGACAGACTCATGAATAAAAATGAGTTGTGTAAATTCCTGTATTGAGAGTATTTGCCAAGTGTTGCAGGGCTCCAGAGGAGGTGATGGGCACCTTGGCCTGGAGAAACAGAGGAGGGTGAAGGTTTCTGGGTAAGTCACTGCTGGAAACTAGAAGGTGAAGGGAGAGTCCAGGCAGAGGGAAGAGCATGGTGGGAGGCAAAGGTACCAGCAGGCAGAGGCAGGCAGGGTAGGAGTGTGCTATGGGCAGAGCAGGGAGGCGGGAGGTGCGGTGAGGGGAAGACCACAGGGAACTCCCCAGAAAGCAGAGAATTGGGTGCCTCCTGCGAGTGTCCACTGTGGTTTCCAGCGAGAATCTCTCCAAAAGAAGAAAGATGTGCTGTCCTGGCAGGAAGGCGGAGACATTCATTTCCAGTCCCTCTGTGGTAGGGTAGGGGTGACCCTCTCTCCAAGAGGTATGATAAAGCCAGTGTCCCCATTAGCATCAAAATAGAGAAGGCAGTTCCTTCATTAAAATAGCAAATTTTGCTGGCACTAGATACCCTTTACAGAGGGCCGGGCTCTGGGAGCCTCCCTGCCTGGTTTCCCATCCCAGCTGCTGGGGTTCCTCTGTGTGCAGTCTGGGGTAGTTAACTTAATTTCTCCTTACTGCAGTTCCCTATCTGTAAAATGAGTAGAATAATTGTTCCTGCATCCATAGGTGTTTTATGAGATTAAATGATTTAGTGCAAATAAAGTGCCTGGAATGGTGCCTAGAATATAGTAAATTCTCAGAATTAACCAGTGTTACTCTCTTTTTACCATTTAGAGACAGCAGAGGAAAGGGCTTTAAGAGTGTCATGTTCTAGAGCTGAACTTGTGAACTTGCACCTAGGTGTGCTGCAATTGGCTGACAGGTGTGCTTTTAAAAAAATTGAATTTGAATGCCTTTGCGTGGAGCTGGCATGATCCATGATTCGTCATAGTCCATCCTCTACCCCACCCCCTTGTCCCAAGCCTGTCCAGCATCACACATGCAGTGTCCCCTGCACTTGGCTGCCTAAACATGGGAGCAGAGGACGCTGGCAATTGCATTAAGTGGAGAGAAGTTACAGGAGGAACATTGGCAGGATTAGCCACAAACTGAGTCAGCTGTCATGCCACACACTTGGTGAGAGCCCTGCTTATAAAGCAGCTGTGAATTTCACATGTTGGGTTCAGCCTGGGAGCTTATTGATGATCATTTTCTATGGCCAGAGGGGCATCCTGCAAGCTTCTCTCTCCAGGAGACAAGCTGCATCCAGGTCCAACCTTCCTCTCAGACCTGCGTCTGCACTGCTAGTACAGCCTCCTCCTTCCTACGCCTCCACCTGACCTGGTCCTATAACTGTGACATTGCCCCTTACAGCCACCCAGTGGTGGACACTCCAAGGCAGGCAAGAGAAGCAGCCTGCTTTGCCTGGCACTCACCAGCCCGAAGAGCTGTGCTAGTGGTAGAGTAAGGAAAGAACCCTGGCCCCAGAGGTAAAAGACCTCACTGAAGTGTGACCTTGGTCAGGTCACTGAGCCCTGCAGTCCTCTTCCTTGTCTATAACCCCTGGGGTACTGTGTTGCTTGCAGCACCTCCTTGGTTATTGGGTTGTTAGAGAGAGGCAGTGTTTGTACTGGTGCCTTATTATTTTTATTATTATTTTTTTATTTTTTTTTATTTTTTTATTTTTTGGAGACGGAGTCTCGCTCTGTTGCCCAGGCTGGAGTGCAGTGGCCGGATCTCAGCTCACTGCAAGCTCCGCCTCCTGGGTTTACGCCATTTTCCTGCCTCAGCCTCCCGAGTAGCTGGGACTACAGGCGCCCGCCACCTCGCCCGGCTAGTTTTTTTGTATTTTTTAGTAGAGACGGGGTTTCACCGTGTTAGCCAGGATGGTCTCGATCTCCTGACCTCGTGATCCGCCCGTCTCGGCCTCCCAAAGTGCTGGGATTACAGGCTTGAGCCACCGCGCCCGGCCATTATTATTATTTTTAATGTTACTCTGCAAATGATGGACATTCAAAATAATTAGCAATGCTGCATTATTTCTTGAAGTTGTGGCCAACCATCCACAGCCTGGGCTAGAAAGCAGGAATGGGGATGTCGATTGTGGTGAGGGTCCCAGATTGTACTGGGGAGAAGATAGTTGGAAGCAAAGAAACTCTATACACAGAGGATTTCAAAGAGTTAGTACCAAAAAAAGACTGTAAAATATCTTAATAACGTTTGTATTGACCATGTGTTGAAATGACATTTCAGATATTTTGGATTAAATAAAATATTAAATATTTATTAAAATTAATTTTGCATGTTTCTACTTTTAAGTGTAGCTTTTTTTTTAAATATAGTAGAAAATGTGCAGCATATTTCACTTTAGACCAGCTGCATTGCAAGTGCTCACTGCTCACATGTGGCTATCATTGGACAACACAGCTATAACCATATACAAATTACATTCTGTACGTGCCATTGGACTTCAAGACTTTTTCCTCCTTCTCCTTGGAGTAGCCTCAACTCTAACTTCTTTCTCTGGATAATTCCTGTTCATCCTTCAGAGCAAGGTCTAGCATCAAATTCTCTTGGAAGAGTTTTCTGACCCCTTAGTCTGGGGCCCCTTTTCCACAGCTCCTGATGATCGGCACATACCCTGGGATGCACGGATAGTTTTTAGGAACAGTGGGAGAGAATACTTGAAATGAAGTGTTTCCAGATCAGTTCTGTGTGGTAGGATTTTTCCTGTCCAAGTGGCGTAGTTCTCAAATGAAAAAGTTTGAGAAAACACTTTAAACATTTCATCCTGCTGTAGACAGGTTCAGTGTGACTATAAAGGTTATGAATGGGAATCCAAAGAAACATTTGCAGAATCATACTTACTTTCTACCCCAATTCTGTAGGATCACCGTGTCTGTGATTGGCTGTCAGTTACAAGCAGTGATTTTTCTCTATGTTCATAGCTTAATAGACTTCTGGATCTGGGTGATTTTTAATGGAACTTATTTTTAGGTGCATCTGATCACATGATTTGGTAAATATTGGACCCAGAAACTGATGGAAAAAACAAATCCCACATGAATTTGTTGTGCCCTTTATTGTATAGTAGAGAGATGAAAATGAGATAGGGAAACATAAGGAAATGCTATTGTTACATTTAAAAATGGCAGCTTTACACATGTAAATGACTAGGATTGGCTATTGTCGCCTTCACAGCAACTGAGTTGGGTTTGAGTTCCTGTTCCTGTGGCTGCAAGGACTTTGCCACATTACCCAATCTTAATTTGTCTCTGTTTCCTTATCTTCCACTGGGCATAGTGACCATCTGATAGTGTGACTGTAAATAGGTAGAAATGAGATAACACATCTAGTAGTTAGAATCTATTAACCTCCAGTTAAGTCAAGTTTTTGCTATTCTTTTTAGTTATTCACTTACAGTTTTGTTAAGTAATGGTTCTCTATGGTCTTTTTAAAAATCTAGTTATCAAGGACTAATAAAGGAGCATTAAATTTACCCATATGGTGGTGTCCTCCTCAGTTTCTCTTTGTTCTAATTTTTAGATGGTGTTTGTTTTATAAACTATTCATCCTTTACAGTGTATCTTAAATGTACCTGACCTTGTTTGCTCCTGTTACCATTTTTTTTTTTTCAATTTTTAAGGGTCTAATTTATTGAGGTATTACTTACAGGCAATAAAATTTACCCCTTTAAGTGTAGGACTTGATGAATTTTGATAAACATGTACAGTTGTGTAAACACCAAAATGGGGAGTTGTCCAAGTGGTATAAAGTGATGGTTATGCAAGATGAATTAATTCCAGAGATTTGCTGTACAATACATGTCTGTGGTCAACCATACAATTTTTAAGTGGGCACTTAAAAATGTATAAGAGGGTAGATTTCATGTTAAGTGTTTTTACCACAATAAAACAAGAAAAACAAAAAGACACAAGACACTTTTGGAGATATCTGTTACCTTGATTGTGGTGACGGTTGCATAAGTATATGTGTGTGTCCAGACTCATCCAATTGTGCGTGTTAAATATTTGCAGTTTTTGTATGTCACTTCCACCTCAGCAAAGCTGTTAAAAATGATATAGAAGAGGTTATATATATTTATTTATTAGATAGGGTCTCACTGTCGGCCAGGCTGGAGTGTAGTAGTGAAATCCCGGCTCACCACAACCTCTGCTTCCTGGGCTCAAGCGATTCTCCAGCCTCAGCCTCCCAAGTAGATGGGACTACAGGCATGCGCCACGAACATTTGGCTAATTTTTGTGGTTTTTGTAGGGCCAGGATTTTGCCATGTTGGCCATGCTGGTCTCGGACTCCTAAGTTCAAAGCAATCTGCCCTCCTCGGCCTCCCAAAGTGCTGGGATTACAGGTGTGAGCCACGTGCCTGGCCAGGACTTCTATATTTTTTTAATTTAGGTGATATCATACCTCTCTGCCCCTCCTTGTATACTGGCACCTGCCCATTCCTGAGTTCTTGATTTTAGCTATCAGATAGCTGGCATATGTCTTTGAAAAGCTTTCTTGGTAAAAGTCTTATGATTGATGTATTTCCTTGGTTCTAAAGTATCTGAAAAAAGGGTTTTTGCTTGTTCATACCTCAACGTACGTCGCCCAGGTAAAAATACTTCCTTGCCACAGTCATTTCCTCCTGATTGTGCAGCTCTTGACTCCTAATGGAATGGGGCGGTAAGCTCAGATCAGCCTGCTCTCTGTTCCTTTGTGTGCAGGTACCGTGCTTTCCTTGCCTACCTGCTCATGAGAACAGTTGCTTTAACCCTGAGTATATCTAGGTGTAAATGCTCCTTTGTTCCTTTTCCTAGGAAATTGGTGCTTTACTTGCATTGGATTTCTTGTCCTTGGGGGGTGTACAAAATGAATTTCTTAACCTCCTTTCAGCTCTCTCCCCGGTTTCTTCAGCCTGTCAGACTCTGCTCCGGCAGGCCACGTCAGCCAAGAACTTCCCTTCTCCCCTCTATAGCCCTCTGTCTCCTTTCTGCTCTTTCTGTCTCTGCTATCCTGCCTTCTGGCTCCTGACTCCACTGCAGCATGAATGTGCTTTGCTGTGTCACTAGACTCCTGGACCCTAAATCCAGTGGGCCCCTGGTGGTTCCTCTGTTGCTTTACCAGTTGGCAGCAGCAGATGGGGTTTTTGACATTCTCTTCTCCCTTGGCATTTCTGACAGAGTTTCTTCTTTTTGTCTCTAACATCTCCCAAGCCATTTCTTCTGAGTCTTCCTCCAGATCTCCCCTTCCTTGGGCCATCCCTTAGATCTCCCTGCAATCCCCCTCCCCACCCTGGTTTCACCTTTAATCACCCCCCTTCTCATTCTCCACTCTCCCTCTGGGTTATGTCCTCTGTTTCCTTAGCTTTGACCATCACCTCCATTCACTTCCCTGCTTTGGCCCTCATATACTTAGATAAGGCTTCTCTAATTAGGGTATTAGTAGTACCTGCTCATAGTTTTGTTGTGAGGATTACATGAGGGACAAAAAGTGTTTAAAAGAGTCCAGCACATAGTAAGTGCTCAATAAAACCTGGCTGTTAGTAATATGTTGTTATAAGTATTATTACTAATGTGTTTCTGCTTTGTCTAACTGTAATTCTTGGAGACCTAAATCATATCTTACTACTTTTTTAACACTCCCTCTTAACACGCCATCACAGTGTGTCTGAAGTATAACAGAAGCTCAGAAATGCCTGTTAAAAATTAATTAATGGGTACGTTCTCAAAAGTATTGAAAATAAGCATTTAAGCAAAAACTATACAAGAATGTTCATAGTGCTCTTTATAATAGCTAAGAAGAGGAAAAAACCCAAATGTCTATTGGCAGATAATGGATAAACAAAATGATATATCTATACAATGATGTATTGTTCAGTCATAAAAAGGAATGAAGTAAGATACACGCTATGACATGAATGAACCTAGAAAACATTAAATGAAAGAAGGCAATCACAAAAGGACACATATTGTGAGATGCCATTCATAAGAAAGGTCCAGAATAGGCAAATCCATAGAGATGGAAAGCAGATTAGTGGTTTCCAGGGAGGGGATGGGGGAGAGAAAGTGGGGAGTGACTGCTTGATGGACATGAGGCTCTCTCAGAGTGATGAGTGTTTTGGAACTAGATAGTGGTGATAGTTGTGAAACATGGTGAAAGTACCAAAGTGTTACTAATGGTAAATTTTTGCTACATGTGTTTTACCACTATTTTTAAAATGAATGAATGATTGGATGGATGGATACATGGATCATGTGAAGACATACTGCCTGAGGTTTTGTCAGTGCAATGAGACCAGCAATCAATTCCTCACTGCCACCCTGGAGGGTCACATGCACTGGTCCCCCCTGCGTTATGATGACCCAAGTGCTTCAGCCTCACATTGCTGCACCCCCCTTTCTGTATCTTCATGGCTCATTGTGAGAAGCGAAGGAGCTGTCCAAGGATGTTGTGATACGTTCCATGTTGTTGGTAATACACTTGGAGGTGATATCTCCTGGCAGCTGCAGAGAAAGCCAGTTCAGTAAGTTTGGGGTTATTAGGGAAGAAGGGGAAAAATGGTGAGAATGTGCCCTAGGAAAGTAGGGTCCTCAGACATGGAAAACAAAATATCATATGTTCTCACTTCTAAGTGGGAGCTAAGCTATGAGGACGCAAAGGCAGGAGAGTGATATAATGAACTTTGGCAACTGGGGTGTGGGGACATTTGGAGGTAGGTGAGGGATAAAAGACTACATATTGGGTAGAGTGTACACTGTTTGGGTGATGGGTGCACTAAATTCTCAGACACCACCACTAAAGAGCTAATCCAGAAAACACCTGTACCCCAAAAACCAGCGAAATAGAAGTTTTTTTTTTTTTTTTTTTTTAAGACAATAGCATCCTAAGATACCTTAATAAAGAAAAATCAGAGAAGGTCTTTTGCAAGCAAATCTTATTAGAAATACTTTTTAATGGTTGAGATTAAAAACATATCTCCTAAATGATCCTCCCAGGAAACTCTGAAGTTCTTGAGGATAAAGACCTTGGCTGTCTTGCTAATGTTGTCTCCCTGAACCTTGCATGGGTCCAGGCACTGAGTGGGCGCTCAGTAAACATGGAGTATTGACTCAGATCCTGAATATTGAAATAATTGATTATTGAATCAGATATTGAGCCAGATAATTTTCCAAACAAAATGAATACCACCCTGTGCTTCTTGTTTGTTTTTTCCCATCACCCATTTCTGGGGAGTTTTTCAGGTTTTGCAGGTAGACCTGGGACTAGGAACATTGCTGAAGGTCATTGATCAAAGACAGAACTTCAGTCAGTTACCAGAGGTATTTTCTCCCCTGTAAATGATAGACCATCCTGCGGTACCCTGCCTTCTCCCTGCTGTTTATGAAGATGGATTATTTCTGATTCAGATATTTCCAATCCTTTAATTCTTTCTTTCTCAGTGAACTAAGCTCTTTTACTCTTCAGTGAAAATGGCACTGTGCATAAGTGTCTGGCATCCACACTAGGAAAAAGCTTTCTGTGAATATGTGGCCTTTTAGAATGAAGGCAGTGATCTTTAGAGTTCTTAATTACCCAAGCCACCAACTCATCTAAGCCCTGGTCCATCCTCCAAATAGGAGGGAAGGATTTGGATGTCAGTTTAAGCCTTAGCATCTGTTCTGTATTCAGGGCTCATAGTACAAATGTGTTACTTTCCACCCCCCTCAGTGGAATGTATTTTTCTTATTTTTCCCTCTATAAAACATGCATGTGCCATAGAATTTTCCCATTGGAGTTTATTTAATAATTACACAGGTTTACTTTTTATTATATGTTAATGATTTTACTAAGTTGATAGATTAAACTTAGAAATTATTAATGGATTCATATATGAAAACTGTTAGGAACAGGAGTCTCACAAAGGTTCAAACTTCCCACATATCAGTATCATCTAGTTCAAGGGTCAACAAACTATGGGCCCATGGGCCAAATCCCATTGACCATATCTGGCCCTTTACAGAAAAAGTTCGCCAACCCCTGGTCTGGTTCAACACTTAGCATAAGCTACTGCTCATACCTACCCTATTTTGGCCTATGTTCTGGCATTGATTGATTACTAAAATTGGTTTGCCATTCTCAATTCTCTTCACTTGTACTATCATTTATGACTTCAGACTTGCTAGTTAACTTCTCTGAGATACAGGTGCCTCATCTGCAAAAAGGGGACATAATACAGTTTACATCATTAAGCATTTCATCAAGTGAGTTTACATATACAGGTTGAGTACCCTTTATCCCCAAGAATCTTGGGACCAGAAGTGTTTCTAATTTTATTTTAATTTTGGAATATCTGCATGTGTATAATGAGATATTTTGGAGATGGGACCTAAGTGTCAACATGAAATTCTTTTGTTTCATATACACCTTATGCACATAGCTTGAAGGTAATTTGATAAAATAGTCTAACTGGTTTTGTGCATGAAACAAAGTGCTGACTGCAGTTTGACTGCACCGCATCACATGAGTTCAAGTGTGGAATTCTCCACTTGGCAGTACTCAAAAAGTTTCAGATTTTGAAGCATTTTGGATTTCAGACTAGGGATGCTGAACCTGTATAAATCACCTAGCATACTGTCTGGCACTTAGCAGATCCTTTCTTCTTTCTACCTCTTCCCTAAAGAGTATGACCATTTATCCATGAAAACAAAATTAAATGGCACTACAGTGTAGAAGTAAATTTAAATTTGCTATCACTCATCCTGGGTTTAAATCACTGTTCTGCCGCTTACTAGGTATGTGACCTTGAGCAAGAGGCTTAATCTCATTAAACCTCCTCTAAAACCAGAGATAATAATGGTATCTATGTCCTAAGTACAATCATGACTCTTCAGTATACAGTGCACGTCAAGTGCTTAGCATAATGCCTTGCACCCAGTATATACTAATTAAATGGTAGGATCTATTATTGTCATCATCAGTGTTATTATTAATTTCTTAGGGTATACAAACTATTGGTGAGGATCGTGGCATTCATCAGCTCTACCCACAGTTGCCAACATCAACTCTTCTAGTCAGCCAAACCTTTTCCCACTGAGCTTCACTTAAGCGAGCAAAGAAAACATGTTTTCCTGGGGAAAATGAATCTAGAGCTTCACCATCCGCATTTGGTGCATTAGAAACATTCCAAAAGGAAAAGCAACAGAGAGGCTGGATTTGCACATTTCTTTCAGACCTGCCGCCTGATTCCCTTCACACTTCCTGGCTGCATTGTCAACAAGTCCTCTTGGCCTTAGCTGTACCTGTGTGGCTGTAGTAGCACCACTCACATTTCTCAGGGGTTGGTGTGGCGAGAGGCCTCGCTGCTCTGGTGGAGCTGCCCAAGGGACATCCATTCATTGGTTTGCTTGTTTATTCATTCGCTTCAAATTTATTTTACTGTACTGGGTGCAGAGGTAACAAAGAATATTAATACCTAGCCTTTCCATTAAGGGGCTCACCATCTTGGACCCCAGTTTTGAAGATATATTGGAGAGGCAAGAGTTTGGGGGCTGGGAAATCTGACAGTTTAAAAATAATCCAAGCAAAGATGGTGAATGGATTCATAGGGTGATAGAGGGGAGAAGGGGGTACTCGGCTGGCCAGGGATGAAGCTTTAGTTGGTATGAAGTTTCTAAGCTCATTCATGTTCTGAGTGGGTCCTTTCTAAACATAACTCCTTGACTATAAATCCTTTTTACTCCAGGGATCATTCCATAAGGAGTGTAGCCCTGGCTGGCTTTGCAGTTTTCTCCCTCACATCATGCAGCTGTTGTTGGGCACGGAGCATGCTGTATGCACTAGGAAGTGAGTGTGTCTCCTGGTACCCTGGTGCCCCTTGAACAAACACAGTCCCAGGAACAACAACTGGACTTCTGTGCAAGCTGAACTTCTGTTTCTACTTCTGTGCAAGCTGAACAAAGGCACCAGCCTACTTTTCCCAGGTCCAGGAAAGACTGCAGTGCACCATGATGCTAAAGACAGAGGTGCTTCCCTTGGCCTTGGGTCCAGGTGACCATAATTCATGTGCAGAAACTGGCATGACCCTTTATAGAACAGCAAGTTCCACTGGGGCGGGATTGCTGGCAGCTGTGCTTTTCTTGTCAAACACTGGCTTGGGAGAGTCAAAAATAGACGGTCCTGGGACCAGTCTGGGTTCAGGAAGTGGCATGAGCAAGTTGCCTCCCCCTTAGGGAGAGTGAGCCACATTCCTCAGAGTGACAGGCTGCCTGGGAGGGTAAAGAACAGGGCAGTGGCCAGGCTGGGGCAGGATGATTCAGATGCCTGGCCTTCCGGCTGCCATGGTCCTTCTCCCACCAGCCAGGCCCTCCTTGCTCTGCCAGCCAGGGACTCCCATTTCTCCCTGCTCCTTTGTGCCATGGCTCACCTCTGACTATGACGCTTCCTGCTCAGAAGGCTCTGTGGGACATCATCGCTGGGCAAAGAAAGTGTAAACTCATCCTGTGAGGCCCCTTGGAGTCCACGCGTATCTTATCTCATCTCTCTTTAGACTCCGCTTCATGCCCTTTATGCTCCAGCCACTCCAGACTCCAGCTTGACATTCCCCCAGAATGCCCATGCTTTCCCACCTCATGACTTTTTCCTCTAGTTCTTCCCATCCTGCAGAGTGCTTCCTACCTGTGCGCATTCCATAGGTCCTTCAGGGACCAGCTCACATTACGTATGGTGATCGTAACATTTATCATCTAAACAAGGATTTTTTTCAGAACAAATTTCACAGACTACCCCTCCCTTTGGGCCATGAGGTCATGCAGTCACCCAATCCAAAAACCCTTTACAAAGAGGACTGTATCCGTGTCTTATCTGGCTCTCTCAATTTTTTCTTGTTGGAAAGGTTGTCACAGATCCCCCTGCCACAGAATATGGACATCAGGGTAGACGCTTAGTTTCGGCTCCAGGTTCTAAGCTCCCTCAGAATAGACACAGTGCCCAGTGAGTCTTGTCCCCTCACCAGCAGCCTGTACGACCCCTTGCCCAAAGATGATGCCCACAGACCCTCCAAGTAGCTGCTTGCTGGTGAGCACGCGTCGATGCTGCATGGCTGCATGCTTACATGCCTTCCTCTGTCCCCAGCACCACTTACTGAAGTTATGCACATCATTGCAGGAGAGGGCGTGTCCACAGCTGCAAAGTCTTTGGCACGCAAGGCGAGGACTCTGCTTCAGCCAGCATGCCAGATTTTGGCCCTCAGGCAGCTGCCCAAAGAGCTCTTGCCAGTGCTGTGGCTCTTGCTAATATTTAATGATTGTCAGAGAGGGACCACCTGTGGGTCATGCTGGCCACACATTACTTTAGGCAAGAAACCCAGAGTGTGGCTTCTTGTTTTGCATCAAGTCCCTTAGCAATCAGGGCAGGGCCCTAGTTTTAAGATGGCTTAGCCCACACTGGAGTACCTAGTTAAGTAACAGGTTCATAGTCCAGCCTTGGCTCTGAGGAGGGCTTGTAGGAGAAATAGTTGTAGTTTCTTTCGACAATTCTGCATTTGCTGTAAGAGCTTATTGAAGAGTCCTTTAAGGGTTCATAAGATTGATCTCCAATAAAGCAGTGATTTTCAACTCTTTTTCTGCCTTAGCTGGAGAATCCTTGTTTCAAACAACATCTTGGGTGGACATTCTGAAATGGGAAACAACCAAGTAAAGCTTTTGTGGGCAAAGGCAGTGTTAGGACTTGAAGTTCTGTGCCCTTGCCACAGGCTCCCTTTATAGAATTTCTGAGAAAACAGCTTAAAAATCACTGCTGTAGAGTTTAGTAAGGAAGATACGTGTCCTGGAATCACAAGTGATTTGAGTTGCTGACAAGTGATTTGAGTGAAACACAGGCTAAGACGGGTGGGAGGACAGGTGTTGCCCACTAGCCCTACAGGAGGTGTTTAATGGATGCTGGTGGGTGGGGAGCTGCCTGGGCTTGCGCAAGGCCACTCAGCTCCATTATAAGTCTCCCAAGCCCAGGACTGTGCATTACACCCAGCAAGGGAAACAGGACCCTCTCCAGGGATGCCTTCCCTGCATCACCCCCACCCCAAACTCCTAGGAATTGAGGGAATCTGTCCCTTTACAGAATGGCAGCCCCTGCTTGGGATATGGGAGCAGCAGTGAGAGACTGACCTCATCCAAAGTGGATGATCCTCTCTAGGTATCCCTTGGTCTTATTTCCATTAAGCTGGAGATGGGAATAGTCAGAAGTAGCAGTCACATTTTAACAAGCTATGTTTCACAAGATACACTTGACCTTTGCTGTAGTGATCAATAACTGAGCATGTACCCTCTGCCAGGCATGGTCCTATATGCTGTGCATGCACATATTATCCCATTTCATTTTTACAGCATTCCCACTTTATAAAGGCTGTTCCAGTTAAGAATTTTAATAAGAAGTCTTGGTGCATTTCTTGCACCTTTTTCTTAAAGTATGACCCTGAGAGTTACAGGAATGGGAGGCTATTTATTTCTAGAGAAGTTCTCTCTGGCTTCCCAGGAGGAGAGTCAGGTCCATACCCTTTATCCCCATCCCTTGTTTGGCCTGATGGAGGGTGTCTGGCCTTACCTGAACGAGCCTTGGAAGGTTTCGCTGCAATTCTGACTTAGTCTTTAATTGACTGTCCCGGACAGATTGAGAACTGAAACCCATCAGAAAGAAGCATGAGACTGAATTTCTCCTGAGAGCTCAGCTCACTTTTAAAAGTAAATTACTTATATCCTCCTCGAGGCAGTAAAAGCACATTTCTTTGGTTGTGGCATGGGGAGGCCATGGGTACTATAACTTTGTGAAAATCAAGGTTTAAAATGTGTGACAAAAAGCAATAAAATCATGTTGATAGACATAAAAGAGATCAACGTGGAATGTGCCCTGGTAGCAGAAACAGGGTGGAGGAAAGCTGGAATTCACAAACGTGTGTACAGATCTCTGGTTTTCTAAGTCCAGTTAGAAGATATTCAACCCATGTCACATTCCTGGACCATAACATCGCTCTAATGTTGATCTAGAAGCTGCCGTCTATTGTACAGATGAATCCGTCTATGTTAACAAGGCTAATCAATCAAGGAGGAAAATCAAGACAGGGAGCTTGTGAGAGTGGATGTTGTTTCTGGTCACAAGGCTTCCAGTTCAGCGCTGTACCTCTGACCCTCCCCAACCAAACAAGGTCCTGTTTATCCAGACCAGGGGGCCACCAGGTCAGGTTTGCAGTCGGTTATTCCCACTGAGGAGAGGGGTTTGTGCTTTCCTGTTTAATTGCTTGTCTGGCCAAGCCATGAGTTGCAGAGTCTACCTCTTTGTTGGCCTTTTCCAGGAGGAGGTAATGGGAACTCAGTGCGGTGACATAAATCCTCTTTCCAGACTATTATTCAAGGTTTGAAGGGAGATAAAGTTAAATTTAACCTCCCGCTTCAGCTATTTTCACAAGAAAAATAAAAATTTAAAGCATATTTCCTGGTGATTCCATCATCTTTCTTATCAGAGATTTACAAATAATTCTAAAAGTTGAGAATTTCTGCAAAGTCTGAATACCCTTGAGCCTTTTTCCTGAGAGATAAGATGGTGTATTTATGCACATACATTCAGATAAGAGGTTGCAAATGTTTTTGCTTAAACCTCATCGGTAAAGGTTGTGATAAGTACCAATAATACTTTATTAATTTTATACTTGTATTCTTTGATAACATAGAAGGCATATTATAAAACAAGCAAACATGTACATAAAAAGAGGAGATAAAGATGAAATAAACAGTACTGTAAAATGTCTCACTAGCCCTGATGGCTTTATACTGTCATCAGCTGATATCTCAAGACATAGAGATATTTGGAGTCACTTACAGTGACATTTATTGTTAACGATTTTGAGTATAAATCCATATTTCCAGTTATTTTATCCATAATTTCACATTTGTTTGCTGAATTGTCACTGTTTTTCAACTTTATGGTAGGGCTGGCAAAAGCTTTTACTAGGGGAATGAGAGGCCCTGCCATTTTTTTGGTGTTGTGTTTGCATTATTATCTTCAACTCATGCTTTTTTTTGCAGTAATCTTTTTTTTGAGACGGAGTCTCGCTCTGTTGCCCAGGCTGGAGTGCAGTGGCTGGATCTCAGTTCACTGCAAGCTTCGCCTCCCGGGTTCCTGCCATTCTCCTGCCTCAGCCTCCCGAGTAGCTGGGACTACAGGCGCCCGCCACCTCGCCTGGCTAGTTTTTTGTATTTTTT
>NW_012101954.1:2045249-2049094 GCF_000951045.1 Mandrillus leucophaeus
TGCCTCCTAGAGCTCACTGTCCCAAAGAAAGATAATGTGAGTGACAGGTGTCATTTTAATTCTCTAGTAGCCATGTTTTTTTTAAAAAAAAAAAAAAATATATGCAGAAAGAAGTAAAATTCATTTTATGTTGACCTAATAGAGCCAAAATATAATTTCAATAAGTGATTAATGTAAACCTTACTAGTGAGACGTTTACGTTTGTTTTTTTTTTTAACTAGGTTTCAGAGTCAGATGTGTATGTTGACGCTTCCAGTCTGACCTCAGTTCAGACCAGCTGTTGCCTTTCCATGGTTTTGATTTTGTTATGAAGACACGTTTGTAAAAATAGGAAGATAGAATATATTTTAAGTTTGTTAGGTTGAATTTAAACTTTTAACATCGAGCCATACGGGGAGGAAGGTGTCTCCATTTCTACCTTTGCCCATAAATTCTGGTAGCGGTCAGTGGTCAAGAGAGAGGCAGGGTTGGTGGTGGCCATGGTCAGATGCTGTCCATCTTAGTGTATCCAGGCAGGGACACAGGCAAGGACCATTTCTTACTCATCTTTAGGGCTTCACAGCCCCAAAGATTCTTCGCGACCTGACCAGAAGTTGCTTTTTATCACTTACAGATTTGAGGTTTTCTAGGAAGGTGATGCAGGTTTTAAAAATCGCGTAGTTGAGAAGCCTGGCATCAATAATCATATACTAAGGGAACAAAACTCAGTTCTTTGTGTTGTGTCAGTAGGTGCCACATGAAGGGGTAGCATAGATCTGCCTTTTTCCCCCGTATTCCTAGAGCCTAGTGTACAGTAAGTGCTAATGAATTAACTTGTTTATTCAACATGTATTTACTGAACACCTTTCATGTGTCAGGTGCCAAGTGATATATTACCTTCTGGGGATACAACAGTGAACAAGACAAAGTTCTTGCTCTCTTGGAATTTATGTATTATTGATAGGAAGCCTGTTTTGTTAATAATAAAAAAAAGTCAGGCATGGTGGCTCATGCCTGCGATCCCAGCACTTTGGGAGGCCAAGGCGGATGGATCACCTGAGGTCAGGAGTTTGAGACCAGCCTGGCCATCATCACGAAACTCTGTCTCTATTAGAAACTACAAAAATTAGCCGGGTGTGGTAGCAGGCACCTGTAATCCCAGCTACTAGGGAGGCTGAGGCAGAGGGAATTGCTTGAACCCAGGAGGCGGAGGTTGCAGTGAGCTGAGATGGCACCACCGCACTCCAGCATGGATGACAGAGTGAGACTTTGTCTCCAAAAAAAAATGATAATAATAAATTGTGGTCATAGCTCAAATGACATTCTGACATATGATGGATTCTCAAAGAGCTCAGAAGAAAAACAGTAGTTTTCCTGAGTCTCAAAAGATATGATTAGTCAGCAGACACAAGGGGTATTTAAATACCTGAAGGAGGGGTCCTCCTGGCCACGCAGAGGATGTGGGATTTGCTGATAAGGGATTAAGGGAATCCATTCAAGAACACTTGTCTCAAACTTATTTTGACTTACAAACCCATGTCTGCACTATTCTTTGTCACCTGACAGATAATTGTGTTCTATCACTTACAGATGTAGGGTTTTCTAGGGGCTGATGGGAAGGAGATATACATTTGAAAAATGGCATAGGGTTGGGTGTGGTAGTGCATGCCTATAATTCTAGCACTTGGGCAGGCCAAGGTGGGTGGATCACTTGAGCTCAGGAGTTTAAGACCAGCCTGGGCAATGTGGCGAAACCTTGTCTCTACAAAAAAATACAAAAAACTAGCCAGGCGTGGTGGCATGTACCTGTAGTCCCAGCTACTCAGGAGGCTGAAGTTGGAGGATCACCTGAGCTGGTGGGCTGGGGAGTTGGGGGGCGGGGAGGGAAGTGGAGGCTGCAGTGAGCCATGATTGCACCGCTGCACTCCAGCCTGGGTGACAGAGTGAGGCCCTGTCTCAATCAGTCAATAAAGGCATAGATGAGAAGTGTAGCATCATTAATGAAATAACAAGTGAATACAATAAATTAACATTTAAAAATAAAATTAAAGAAATTAAAAATTTAGTGAGCCCAAGGAAAACTTGATTACATGGGATGGTTCAGCATGAGACACAATAAAAGGGAAACTTGTAGATCAATTAGTAAAATAATCAAAATCCTTTGGGTCCTTTTCAGTGGTTTTTGAACTTAAGGGGAATAAGAATCACCTGGAGGGCTTGTTACACCACAGATTGCTGGTCACTGTGCTCATAGTTTGTAATAGATCTAAGGTGGAGCCTGAAAATTTGCAGTCCTAACGAGTTTCCAGGTGTTGCTGATGCTACTGGTCCAGGAACCAGGCTTTGAAAAAATCACAGGTTTATTTCATTGTATCACTCTTATACGCACACAACAGCTTTATGCTCCAGTTTCATACAGTTAACGCAAGGACAGACCATAAGTCCTACCAATAACGCAGAGTGAGGTAGGATATAGCCCGATCATGGCTGCAAAAAGATAGCTGGAAAAACACAGCAACTATGTGTACAGTTTTCATCTCTCTCTTATACTTAACGTTGTTGTCCTTGACTAGTTTAGCCAGTCTCTTGTGTCTCCTTGTGAGGATATCAAAATTAGGTTGTCCGTAACCTGACTCTTCTTGAGTTGGTTCATCTCCTGACACTGCCCTTTTCCTGCAGAAACTACAGGGACCATCGCTCGCAGATAAGCCCATTGCTGTTCATTCCACTGTGTCTTCGCATAAGCTTCCTCTATTAACCTGCCACAAAAGTGTATTCTTACTTAGGACCCCACTCAGCTGCCACCTCCTCTTTAGGCTCTTCTTGTCTTCTGTATCTTCCCTGTTCCATCTTCTTTCTGTACCTTATATGGACTCCTCCTGCAGCCCTTAACATACTGTATTATAATCTGTAACATATATAGTCCTCTTCCTATCATGTGAGCAACTCTGGGGCATCAGCCTTATCTTCTGCAGTTTTGTGGCCCCTTTTCCAGCCCACATGTGAGCAGATACTTATGGACTGTATGTCCACAGTAAATATGGACTGTATGATTGAATGATTAGTAAAAACATTCCAGATTTTTCAGTCTATAAAAATGAATAGGATGCAATCACAACCAATAACAAGAATGTAGAGGACTCAAATCACTGATATTTGGAAAAGAGTTGCAGAGTCATGGTACAAATAAGACCATAATGAGAAGTCCTGAGATTTCCATTACCTCGATGCTCTGCATCACAGTGAAGTCCACATTTGGCTGTACTTAGATTAATCGTTTCATGGAAGAACCGAAGTGTTATTTATCTACTAATAAAAAACAATTTGCTGATACCAACACAGGGGGGACATGAATGAATATCACAAAATAGTTATCCATCAACATCTGTCATCTCCATTATATTTTAGTCACAGTGATAGATTATCAAATGAACTAGAGGACAGAATTAGTCTGAATCCTCAGCTCTAACATAATTACTTGGGAAAATATTTGCCAAGAGTAAAAAGATTATGAGAATAAAAACTTCTTCCATTTGCCTAGAAAAGAGTAGCTGCAGAATTCTAATCATCTAGAATATTTCAAAATCCACTGTCAGATGACCCATGAGCTCAGTCCATATGTGTGTTTTCAAATGCATTGCTTACCACTTCTATCCTTCACATACCATAGATTTTTTAAATGATGGGGGGAGGGGGGAAGAGATGGTGCTTTAAGATGAAGGAAATGGGCAGTTTTTTTTTTTTTTCTTTCTTTCTTTTTTTTTTTTTTTTCTTTCTTTTTTTTTTTTTTTTTGCGGGGGTGGGGAAAATCACTGGATAGTGGGACTATTTACAGTATGGGGCACGGAAAGGCAGCATTTGTTTTG
>NW_012101954.1:2049974-2053064 GCF_000951045.1 Mandrillus leucophaeus
TAAGTGCTTCATCTCAGATCGTAAGTGTACAACATGAATTTTCACAAAATGTACACACTCATATGACCACTACCCAGATCAAGGGAGATAGAACATTCCCAAAGGCCCCATGGTGGCTCTCCAAGTCACTCCCACCCTCTTCTTTCCCAAAGTAACCCCCAAAGTGACCTCTCTTTTGATATCTGTTACCTTATATTACTTTTGCCTATGTTTGAGCTTTATGTGAATGAAATGATGGCATCTATTCTCTGGCGTCTGGCTGCTTTTGCAGTACATTCTGCTTGCTGGATTCATCCATGTTGTCACATGTAGTTGCATTTTCTTTTGTTTAAGTGCAGCACTCCATTCTGTGACAGCCCCATTTTGTTATTCCCTCTACTATTGAGGGCATTTGTATAGTATCCAGTTTGGGGCTATCATGACTAGTGTCTCTGTGAGCATTACTGTCCCTGGGTTTTGGTGAACATATGCCCACATTTATGTGGCATGTGCACCTAGGAGTGGAATTGCTGAGTCATAAGGTATGTTCATTGTTAGTAATACTGTCCAAAAGTGTCAGTGTACGCTTCCTAATGAGCACGGTTTGAGGAGCTCTTCCATGCTCACTAACACTTGGTATTACTGCCGTCTTCTTAGCTTTAGCCGTTCTGGTGGATACTGTCAGCATGGTCCTTAGGTCAGACAAGGGAGTCCCTCAGGCCCTGTGTCACAGAGGGCCCTGCACTAGTGCTACTCAGGAGTGTGCCAGGTCTGGAGGGTGGTTGCTTGCAAAGAGCCACAGGACCACTTCCAGGGCCTGCTTGTCCTGCAGAAGGTAGCCTGAAGGGGTGGCCAAGAGATGCTTCTCATCAGAGATGGGATAGAAGGAAGAGTGAGTGCACAGAGCTGGTTCCTGTGGGCTTCCTAGTCTACATGTATGTGGGGGAGCCTTTGAGAAGCAGGATGGAGCCCTGGGTTGGGGGAAAAGGGTGCCATGACCAGAGCCTGGCTCTCCCCCTTGTAACAGGCTTCCAGTGCCGAGGAGGCTGGTAATTCCACATTTGGACCTGGTCCTCTGAGTTTACACTCCCTTGCGGAGTGTGACAAGGTGAAACCAGTGGAGGTGGGCTGTGGGAGCACTTGGTGGGCAGAGGCTGAGTGGCATGGTTTTTTGAGAGACCAGGGAGTGCCTGCTGACCACCATGCTCGGCCTGTATTTGCCCTTTCCTCGGCCACTGTCCAGGTAGGGGTGTGATGGTAGAGTGATGGTGGGCAAGCAGCTGAGCCTGGGTCAGGGGGTGAAGAGCCTCCCTGGCTTCCTGCGGAAAGAGGACAAGAAGGTGGATGTGCACCCCATGGGCTTCCAGGGAGATAAGAATAGGGAGATGGGGAAGTGGCTGTGGGTGCCTATTGGCAGCAGGATCCTTTCCTTCCATCCTTGCCTGCCTCCTAGAGCTCACTGTCCCAAAGAAAGATAATGTGAGTGACAGGTGTCATTTTAATTCTCTAGTAGCCATGTTTTTTTTAAAAAAAAAAAAAAATATGCAGAAAGAAGTAAAATTCATTTTATGTTGACCTAATAGAGCCAAAATATAATTTCAATAAGTGATTAATGTAAACCTTACTAGTGAGACGTTTACGTTTGTTTTTTTTTTTAACTAGGTTTCAGAGTCAGATGTGTATGTTGACGCTTCCAGTCTGACCTCAGTTCAGACCAGCTGTTGCCTTTCCATGGTTTTGATTTTGTTATGAAGACACGTTTGTAAAAATAGGAAGATAGAATATATTTTAAGTTTGTTAGGTTGAATTTAAACTTTTAACATCGAGCCATACGGGGAGGAAGGTGTCTCCATTTCTACCTTTGCCCATAAATTCTGGTAGCGGTCAGTGGTCAAGAGAGAGGCAGGGTTGGTGGTGGCCATGGTCAGATGCTGTCCATCTTAGTGTATCCAGGCAGGGACACAGGCAAGGACCATTTCTTACTCATCTTTAGGGCTTCACAGCCCCAAAGATTCTTCGCGACCTGACCAGAAGTTGCTTTTTATCACTTACAGATTTGAGGTTTTCTAGGAAGGTGATGCAGGTTTTAAAAATCGCGTAGTTGAGAAGCCTGGCATCAATAATCATATACTAAGGGAACAAAACTCAGTTCTTTGTGTTGTGTCAGTAGGTGCCACATGAAGGGGTAGCATAGATCTGCCTTTTTCCCCCGTATTCCTAGAGCCTAGTGTACAGTAAGTGCTAATGAATTAACTTGTTTATTCAACATGTATTTACTGAACACCTTTCATGTGTCAGGTGCCAAGTGATATATTACCTTCTGGGGATACAACAGTGAACAAGACAAAGTTCTTGCTCTCTTGGAATTTATGTATTATTGATAGGAAGCCTGTTTTGTTAATAATAAAAAAAAGTCAGGCATGGTGGCTCATGCCTGCGATCCCAGCACTTTGGGAGGCCAAGGCGGATGGATCACCTGAGGTCAGGAGTTTGAGACCAGCCTGGCCATCATCACGAAACTCTGTCTCTATTAGAAACTACAAAAATTAGCCGGGTGTGGTAGCAGGCACCTGTAATCCCAGCTACTAGGGAGGCTGAGGCAGAGGGAATTGCTTGAACCCAGGAGGCGGAGGTTGCAGTGAGCTGAGATGGCACCACCGCACTCCAGCATGGATGACAGAGTGAGACTTTGTCTCCAAAAAAAAATGATAATAATAAATTGTGGTCATAGCTCAAATGACATTCTGACATATGATGGATTCTCAAAGAGCTCAGAAGAAAAACAGTAGTTTTCCTGAGTCTCAAAAGATATGATTAGTCAGCAGACACAAGGGGTATTTAAATACCTGAAGGAGGGGTCCTCCTGGCCACGCAGAGGATGTGGGATTTGCTGATAAGGGATTAAGGGAATCCATTCAAGAACACTTGTCTCAAACTTATTTTGACTTACAAACCCATGTCTGCACTATTCTTTGTCACCTGACAGATAATTGTGTTTTATCACTTACAGATGTAGGGTTTTCTAGGGGCTGATGGGAAGGAGATATACATTTGAAAAATGGCATAGGGTTGGGTGTGGTAGTGCATGCCTATAATTCTAGCACTTGGGCA
>NW_012101954.1:2054974-2105091 GCF_000951045.1 Mandrillus leucophaeus
ATGTGTGTTTTCAAATGCATTGCTTACCACTTCTATCCTTCACATACCATAGATTTTTTAAATGATGGGGGGAGGGGGGAAGAGATGGTGCTTTATGTTTTAGGAAATTGGCATTTTTTTTTTTTTTTTTTTTTTTTTTTTTTTTCTTTCTTTCTTTTTTTTTTTTTTGCGGGGGTGGGGAAAATCACTGGATAGTGGGACTATTTACAGTATGGGGCACGGAAAGGCAGCATTTGTTTTGAAGACATGTCAGAGTGCTAGAGTTTTGTGGAATTGCTTTTAATAGAGAATTAAAGCAATGCTGTTACGACAAGAGGAGCACCAGGGCCACTATGGGGTCTAGCAAAGGACTGGTGTTGGCTGCTTCTCTGGGAAGCCTGGTTCCTCCCTTTCACTCTCTCAGCTCACCTCCCTCTTGACTCTGACCATCCTTCTCAGACTCCTAAACTGGTTTCATCTCTCTTCCTCTTGGCCTCTGGGTGTCCCTAAGGCACTGTTCTTAATCCTCTTGCCTCTGGGTGTTCCTAAGGCACCATTCTTAGCCTCCAGCTCCTTCCTATATATACTCAGTTATTTATTACCAAATGCACCTGGGACGTTTCCACTTAGATGTTCAGCCTCAAAAACAAACAAACGAACAAACAAACAAACACAAAAAACAAAAAAGCCCCTGTGTTGAGCACATCTGCTTGAAACCCACCTGCCTTTCCAGATATTTTCTCTAATTTGAACATACCATGATCAGACCCTTCCTGATGCATTTGCTGTTGCCTAGAATGCCCCCGACTATCCCCTATTCTAGAATACAGCTCTTAAACTCAAATGCCTACAGAAGCGAGGAGAGGAATTTACATATGTGATGCTGGCTGGGAATAGGGTGCAAAATGGCAGCTGACTTTGGCCTCAGTGTTGGGGAGCAGTAGAGCCCGTGGGGACAGTGAAGAGCTGGAAAGCTGGTGCAGCAGCAAAGCGGGCACCTCCTAAGCACCAGGCCATCCTTGCCATATAGGTGTGTGGGCCCAGGGTTACCAGGTTTCTTTATTTTTAAAGAGAATGCAGGGTATGTTTGTTTTTAATTGCCTGATTTTGGCCAAGTGCAATGGATCACTCCTGTAATCCCAACACTTGGGGAAGCTGATGTCGGAGGATCATTTGAGCCCAGAAGTTCGAGACCAGCCTGGGTACCATGGTAAGATTCTGTGTCTACAAAAAATTAGGCAGGGTGGTGTGCACCTATGGTCCTAGCTACTCAGGAGGCTGAGGTGGGGGATCACTTGAGCCCAGGAGATGTGCAGTGAGCCATGGTACTACTGCACTCTAATGTGGGCAGCAGAGCAAAACCATGTCTCAAAAAAAAAAAATTGCCCAATTTTATATGTGTTAACAATTGTTGAAATTAAAATCACCTTTTAGGCTAACATTAAGTAGATCATACAAACTATGTCTGTTAGTCCTGTGTAGGCCTCAGCTGCCAGTGTACAATCCCTGATTTAGAACATCTGGCTCAGTGCCATCCAGTAGACATATGCAAGACGTTTGAGTGATCTAAAATTTTCTAGTAGCCATGTTTCAAAAGTTAAAGAGAACAGGTAAAATTAAATTTAATATTTTTAATTTAACTCAAGATTTCCCAAATATCATTTCAGTATGTAACCAATAGGAAAAATCACTAATGAGAGATTTCACATTCTGTTTTTGCATGTAAGTCTTTGTGCTTTACACTAAAGGCACATCTCAATTTAGACTAGTCCCATCTGACTAGTGGCTGCTACACTGCACGGCCCAGCTCTGGATGAGGAACAAGAATTAATTACATGTACATATAATGAAGTGGGATTTTATTCATTATGCTTGAGTAGAGCTAGATAAGTTGAATTGAGGGTAATCCAAAGTAAAAGATAGTAAATCTGAGAATGATGAGTCCAAATATGACAAAAAGAAATAGAAAAAAATAATTGCTGGGATGGCACTAGAGTGATAATTGATAGACTTTCATAAGTCCATCGTGCATGGCTTCCAATAATCCCTTAAGGGACTTTTCTCTCTGGAGCTCTACCCTGTGACACAGGAGTTCACAGTTTAAGTTCTAATTCATACTTCAAGGTTAGCTTCCATTTTGGATTTATCATGCTGTTGCACTTCTAAAAGGCAAATGTCAAGGTGAGTGTTTTGTCCATAAGCATGTAAACAAAATGAGGATCAAAGAAGCCACTGTAAAATGGGGAGGAGTGTTCTGAATTCATTAACGACTTCATCATTCAATCAAGATTTAACAAATGCACTACATTGGTAATGATGAGCATTTCCACCCAATATTTACCGGCTTTCACTGTACATTCATACTGGGAAGCAGGGTTCTAGAGTTATTATCAGCTCTGACCTCATGAAGGTTATCACCTCGAGTGACTCCTTTCTTGACCCTGACTACGTGATTTTTGTGTTTCCTTGCTACTGCATCCTTGATATGCTCAAGGATCTGTTGAGGGTTAAAACGGAAAGCCACCGATCTTCTAAACCATGTTAGCATCTCCCCAGAGTGAAATGTCAACCATCTGGCATGCAGTATTGTGTACACGGATCATTGTGCTCTCATGAGGCCTCTCTATGCCCAGTAACAGTCAAGATGTGGTCATTTATGCTCCCTTGCTACCAGAAGGGACAAGGGAAAGTATGGCAGCTTCTCAGGACTGTCATTCATACCTATTTAACTCCTGTCTAACCTATTTAACTCCTGTCTAATGTTCTCTGTGACAACTTTAGCATTTTGGAAGATACACACCATTAGTGCTCTCCAGGAGCCAAGGGTCCCAACTCGGGTGACTTAAGGCAATGGCACAATTATAATTCTGGGTTGAACTGTCAACATTATTGGAAAGTTCCCGTCCTAGGGCTATTGCTGTGGCATTTCCCCATATCTGAACTCTTCTGGCATGGATCTGTTGTGAAAAAAGCTGCCAAGTATGATGATTTTGAGAAACAAGAGTCTTAGGAACCTTGAAGGGAATCCAGGGCCCCTTATAGAGATGGTCATTTGTTAAGTCATTAAGTATGACCTTCCTGGCCTGTGTCTAGACTCACTGGCTTTAGTAAGCAGTCTCCACTTGGTTTCGGCCAGTCGTATCTCCTAAATACAGCGTTGATTGGGAGAAGAGGAAGCAGAAATTTTGCCTTTATGCAAGAAGGAGCTTGCCCACAATTGTCTTGGGACGCATACTAGTCTTTGTACGAATTGCTTTAGTGCAAACATTTCAACCAACACATAAAATTTCAGTTGTCTTTGTTTTGAGCCTTCTGAATTCAGAGGAAGTATTTCATACTGATATATTTAGATGAAAGAGAAAGTTACAGAGCACTTTTGGTTTGAGGTTACCACTCCAAACACTTTAAATGAAGATGAAATTTGAGAACTAGTTTATAGAGATAATGACTTAGAGTAGAAATTGAGAGCAAATACTTCCTTCCTTGGAAAACGCTCAGAAAGTAGATAGTAAAACAAAGGAGCGCTAAATGGAACTTGGCTGGGATGACATGGGCATTTCCTCTTTTCATCCACACATCTATTCTTCAGATAAATATTTATTGATTTTATCATGATATTCCAGGCATTAGAATGCAGGCATAGTTAAGATCCATTTTTGTTTTTAATTTAATAGGCTTGGTCCATGGTAGCCAGCCTGCAAGACGAGCTCCCAATAATCCTCTTTTCCTGATGTGCATACCCCTGTTTGGTCCCCTTCCATAACGAATAAGGCTGACCTGTATAACCAATAAGATAATGTGGAATTAATGATTTGTAACTCCAAGGCTAGATCATAAAAGATGTTGCTGTTTCTACCCTGCTCTCTTGGATCGCTTGCTCTGGAGGGAAGCTGGTCACCATGTTGTGAGGACACCCAAGCAGGCTGTGGAAAGGACCACATGGAGAGCTAAGCCTTCCTGCCAGCAGCCAGCCCCCACTTTCCAGCCATGAAAAGAAGCCCCCTTGGAAGCAGATCTTCCAGCCCCAGGCAAGCCTCCAGATGACTGTGGCCCTGGCTGATGTCTTGGTTACAACTTCATCAGAGACCACAAGCTAGAACCACTTAAATTCCTGACCTATAAAATTTGCGTGACATGATAAATGTTTATTGTATTAAGCCTCTGTGTTTTAAGATAATCTATTATGTAACAATACATAACTAATATATAGTCTTTGTGTGTGCCAGGCTTTGTTTTAAGGCCTTTGCAAATAATAACCCATGAATCCTCATAACAACTCTTCAAAGTAGGTACTGTTATTACTCTCATTTTACACGTGTGGGAACTGAGGCCCAGAGATTTTTACTTTTTAAAATTTTGTCTTTTTTTTTTGATTTTGTAAAAATGTTTTACTTTTAATTTTTATGGATATATAGAGATGTTTAAATTACTAGCCCAAAGTCACAGTTTATAAAATGTTGAGCTGGAATTTGAATTGAACAGTCTACCCCTTAGTAGAATCTGCTTTTTAAAAAATGAACTAAGCAGCCTGACCAGAGTCCATGCTCTCAGTAGCTACGTTGTGTTGTCCTTAAGGAGGAGCATGTTTTAGAAAATTGGTTATAAAATCGGGTGATTGATGAAGTGCAGAGTTAAGAGAAGAGTGAACTGCTTTCAGAATCCAGTTCTGTTACCATTCAAGTGGAGGTCTCGGATAAATCACTTGTTGGAGCTTTTGTACAATCATCTGTAAAACCATTACTTCCCACTTGGAGAGATTTTTGAGGATTAAATGAGATAATGCATGAAAGCCCTCTAGCTTAGGCATCAGTACACCTGAGTTCCCTTCCCTTGCTCTGCACAACCTGCTCATCACCACCAATGGGGAACTCTGTCCTCTGTAGGGCCCCTGCAGATATGGGTCTTGCCTGGATGCTGCTGCTGTCTGAGCCTAGGAGAGCTGTGCCTGGCATCCCAGCATAGGTACTCACAGCTATCAGAAGAGACTCCTGTTTGGGACCCTGCCCTCATTCCCACATAGGAAAAATTCATCTCAGCATCTGCTGGCCTTCATTGTTAGGTTGTAGACTACAATGAATGATATTCTGTGTTTAGTTACATTACGCACAACACTCTACAGAGTGGGTGGTTTTGAATCCTAACCACTAATTTACAAAATGGAGCGGCTCTGCTGGCTCTGTGAAGTATGTATTGTGGAACCAGAGGTGATGCTGTTGGGTGTGGGTGGTCATTTATGGGAGAGCAACATAAGCAGAGGAAGGCACGGAGACCTGGGTTCAAATCCCACTGCCAGTGCTATCTGGTGTGAGACTTTGGACAAGTTATTTAACCTTCTTGAGGCTTAGTTTCCTTGCAAGTAAAATACAAATGATGCTGACCTCATTGATTCCTGGTGAGGAACCCATGGAATAATGTGGGGTACCATGCATCAGTATCATTTCCCTTTCCCTTCATAATGATTATATTGGATAGCTAGTGTCATAGGAAGCTAATGGTTAGGCGTTCAAACTCACACAAGAATAGATTTTGTTTTGCGGTGGAAACTTAGTGATAACTTTGGACTAAGACAATGTCAAGACATTTTGGCAGACAATCATAGAGTAGTTATATTCTTGTGAGGTCTGCAGAAGTCCCTAGTGGGGAGAGCAGACACAGCCTTGGATGCTCAGACCTAGCTTGGCAGTGAAACTAGAGCTTTAGTCTTTTTAAGTCTATGTTTCTGACCCTGGTGAAAATAAGTTATATATACCTTGAAAGATTTTCTTGAAAAAAAAAATTTCTTGTACATATCTGTATACACAAGATGGGGGAAAAAAGCAGTTCATAAAGTATAATATGAATTCATGATTAAAAAGAAGAAAAATTACAAAGCAATACTCATAGAAATTTAGACATAGAAGATAACTTCCTTATTCTGATAAAGAATGTCTGCAAAAAATTCGAGAACCAGACACATGGTTAATATTGTACTTAATTGTGAACCTTTATAATAGGAATGATTTAAGGATGCTCTCTTTTACCTTTTTCATTTACTATTACACTAGATGTTCTAGCTACTTAATAAGACAGGAAACAAAGTAAGATTAGAAAAGAACAAACAAAATTGCCCGTATTTGCAGATAAGATTATCAATGTTAAAAAAGAGATAATTTTCAAACTATTAGTATTCAGGTTTAACAGCTACAACATCAATGTACAAAAATCTTAACATTTCTATAGATAAGCAAAAACAAGTGGCAAATGAAAATTGTTTAAGAAAGTGAATATTTGCACTAGTAATCAAAACCATAAGGTATCTAAGGGAAAAATATGACAAAGATCTTTATCAAGAATATTATACAGCTCTATTGAAAAGCATAAAATAAGATATTTAAACAAAGGGTAAAATATACTGTATTCATGGATGGGATGATTCAGTATCATAAAGATATTTTTTTGCCCAAATATACCTGTAATTTCACTTCCATTGCAATAAAAACAAAACAGGTATTTTCATGGGGGTTGGGGACTATATAAGATAACTCTAAAGTTCATATGGCAAAGTAGATGATCAAGAATAATTAACATGGTTTCGTGTAAGGGGATCATACAGGAGGGAACTTATCCTGATTGTTATCAGGATTAAAAATTATAGTAATTAATACATGTGATATTGGCACAGGGATATAGAAATAGATGTTATTTGAACTGCCTAATGTGCTCAAAAACCAACATACATATACATATACAGGCTGGCTACCATGGACCAAGCCTATTAAATTAAAAACATACATATACAGACAGCTAAATGAGAGCAACAACATTACAATTAACGAGGAAAAATGATTCATTTAATGAATGGTGCTTAAACTATCAGCAAATGAAAGGGACAAAAATAATCAGATCCCTACTTCATACCACAGTATAAATATATCAGGATGATTAACATCCTGAGTATGAAAAGCCAAAAATTTAAAACGTGTAGTGAAAAAATACAAACCCTAAGGGAAACTCTTAATGTAATCTAACTTGATTACATTAAAATTAAAACCTTAATAAAAGGACACCATAAACTAAGTTAAAAGATAAGAGAGGAAGTCCTAGCCAGAGCAGTTAGGCAGGAGAAAGAAATAAAAATCTTCCAAATGGAAAAGAAGTCCAACCGTCTCTCTTCACTGATGATGCGATTCTATACCTAGAAAACCCTAAAGGCTCCACCAAAAGGTCCCTGGAGCTGATAAATGACTTCTGTAAAGTCTCAGGATGCAAAATCAGTGTACAAAAATCAGTAGCATTTCTATACACCAGTAACATTCAAGCCAAAAGCCAAATCAAGAATGCAATAACATTTACAATAGCCACATCCACACTCATACAAAGTACCCAGGAATGCATCTAACCAAGGAGGTGAAAGATCTCTAGAAGGAAAACTACAAAACACTGCTGAAAGATATCGTAGATGACGCAAACAAATGGAAAAACATCCCATGCTTATGAATTGGAAGAATCAATATTGTTAATATGGTCATACTGCCAAAAGCAATCTACAGATTCAACACCATTCCTATCAAACTACCAACGTCATTTTTCACAGAAGTAGAAAAACCTATTCTAAAATTTATATGGAACCAATAAAGAGCCCAAATAGCCAAAACAATCCTAAGCAAAAAGACCAAAGCTGCAGAGGCATCACATTACCTGAATTTATACTATAAAGACATAATAACCAAAATAACATGGTACTTATACAAAAACAGACTACATAGACCAGTGGAACAGAATAGAGAACCAAGAAATACAGCTATTTGATCTTCAACAAAGTTGACAAAAATAAGCAACGGGTAAAGGACTCCTTATTCAATAAATGGTGCTGGGATAGCTGGTGAGCCATATGCAGAAGACTGAAACTGGACCCCTACCTTTCACCATATGCAAAAATTAACTCAAGATGGATTGAATATTTAAATGCAGAACCTCAAACTATGAGAATCCTGGGGAAAGAAACCTAGGAAACACCACCTGGAATATCAGGGAAATAATTTATGGCAAAGTCATCAAAAGCAATTGAAACAAAAACAAATTTGGTAAGTGGAACATAAACTAAAGAGCTTCTGCACAACAAAAGAAACTATCAATGGAGCAAACAACCAGCCTACAGAATGGGAGAAAATATTTTCAAACTGTGCATTCGACAAAAGTCTGTTATCCAAAATTAATAAGAAACTTAATTCATTAAGCAAAAAACAACCTCATTAAAAAGTGGGCAAGGTCAGGTGTGGTGGCTCATGTCTGTAATCCCAGCACTTTGGGAGGCCGAGGCAAGCAGATCACCTGAGGTCAGGGGTTCGAGACCAACGTAGCCCACATGGTGAAACTCCATCTCTACTAAAAATACAAAAATTAGCTGGATGTGGTGGCGCACCCCTGTAATCCCAGGTACTCAGGAGGCTGAGGCATGAGGATCGCTTGACCCAGGGAGGCTGAGGTTGCAGTAAGCCGACATCGAGCTATTGCATTCTAACCTGGGTGATAGAGTGAGACTCTGCCTTAAAAAAAAAAAAGTGGGCAAAAGACATGAACAGACACTTCTCAAAAGAAGACATACAAGCAACCAACAAACATATGAAAAAATGCTCAGCATCATTAATTGTCAGAGAAATTCAAATCAGAACCACAATGAGATACCATCTCACACCAGTCAGAATGGCTGTTATCAAAAGTCAAAAAACAGCAGATGCTGGCAAGGCTATGGAGAAAAGGGAATGCTTATGCACTGTTGCTGGAAATGTAAATTAGTTCAGCCACTGTGGAAAGCAGTTTGAAGATTTCTCAAAGAACTTAAGACAGAACTACCATTCAACCCAGCATTCCCATTACTGGGTACATATCCAAAAGAAAGTAAATTGCTCTAGTAAAAAGACACATGTACGTGTATATTCACTGTAGCACTATTCACAATAGCAAAGACCTGGACTCAGCCTAGGTGCCCATCAGCAGTGGATTAGATAAAGAAAATGTGGTGCATATCCATCATGGAATACTGAGCAGCCATTAAAAGGAATGAAGTCATGTCCTTCGTAGCAACATGGATGCAGCTGGAGGCCATTATCCTAAGCAAATTACGCAGGAACAGAAAATCAAATACCACATGTTCTTTTCTTGTAAGTACAAGTTAAACATTGGGTACCCGTGGACATAAAGTCGGCAGTAATAGACACTGGGGACTACAATGGGGATAGGGTGTGGGGAAAAGGATGAAAGGCTATTGGGTACTATGCTCACCACCTGAGTGATGGGATCATTCATAACCCTAACCTCAGCATCACACAATAAACCTATGTAACAAACATGCACATGTATACCCTGAATCTGAAATAAAAATTGAAATTATTTTAAAAATTAAAAAATAAAAACAAGACACATATAGGCAGAAGATTTCTGCTATACATAACCAACGATTAATATTCAGAATATTTAAGAATTCCTAAAAATTAAAAAAAGAAGACTATGCCATAGAAAAATGGGTACAAAATAGGAACAGGGAGAAATCAGAGGTGAGGAAACGGAATAGGTAATGAAAAATAGGTATAAAAAACATGCGCAACCTCACTAGTAGTCAAGAAAGTGCAATTAAAACAATACAAAGACACTTTGGGAGGCCGAGACAGGCGGATCACGAGGTCAGGAGATCGAGACCATCCTGGCTAACACGGTGAAACCCCGTCTCTACTAAAAAATACAAAAAACTAGCCGGGCGAGGTGGCGGGCGCCTGTAGTCCCAGCTACTCGGGAGGCTGAGGCAGGAGAATGGCGTAAACCCGGGAGGCGGAGCTTGCAGTGAGCTGAGATCCGGCCACTGCACTCCAGCCTGGGCGACAGAGCGAGACTCCGTCTCAAAAAACAAAAAACAAAAAAAAAACCAATACAAAGAGATACTATCTTACACCTCTTAGATTGGGAAGAATTAAAATCTGAGAACACCAAGGGTTGGCAAAAATATAGGGAAGTGAGGATTTTCACACAATGCTGCTAGCCAAGGGTGGTGGTGCGTCTCTGTGGTCCCAGCTACTAGGGAGGCTGAGGCAGGAGGATTGCTTGAGCCCGGGAGTTCAAGGCTGCAGTAAGCAATGATTACTCCACTGCACTCTAGCTGGGAAACAGAGCGAGACCCTGTCTCTGAAAAAAAAAAAAAAAATTGTAAGATTGCTTTGGAAAATAAGTGTCATTTTCTATTACAAGTCAGCAAATCTACAAATACAAATACACTCGAGAAAACCATAGATACAGGAGGAAACATAAGAATGTTCAGTGGAGCATTGTTTGTAAGAGTTAAAAACTGAGACCAGTCTAAATGTCCATCCGGAAGAGAGTAGATTTAGAAAGTATTTGATATGTATAAGATAGAACACGATATGGCAATTAAACGAATGGATTAGATACATTTGAATAACTTAATGTTGAGTCAGATAAAAAGTCTCAGCTAAGTAGTGTTCCTTTTGTGTAACATTTTTTAAAACCGCTACATGGCACTTTGAATTATTTTTGGACATATATATGATTTTATAATTGTGAGTGTGTGTGTATAGATATACAAAACATGTATATTTACATATAAACCTTCATATATACACAAGTACACCCCGCAGTTATAAAATCATGTCTGTGAAAGACATCTAGAAGTTCCAGAGAACAGTATCCTCTGGGAAGGGAAGGGGGGCAAGTTAAATTGAGCTGGAGCGAAAAGGAGGCTTTAACTCTGTAACTTTTTTTCCTTTTTTTTAAAAAAAGAATCTGGGGAGTGACTACTTAATGAGTATGTGTTTTCTTTGTGGTAATGCAAATGTTTTGGAACTATATATATATACACACACACACACACGTGTGGTGGTTGTACAAGGTGAATGTATTAAATGCTGTTGAATGCAGAAACAAAAAAAGGAATCAAAATAATAAGAGACCTAAAGGCAATGTCATAGAATTTGTTAAAATTGAGGGTTGATTATGCTAATTAAAGTTGAGGGTCAGTTATACTAATTTAATTATTTTCTGTATTTGTGTGTTTAAAAGCCTTTGTTGAAGCAACAGCCATCAGCACTTTTGAGATGTACCCAGAGAAACTGTTGGAAATCTGTCTCTTAGTGGAGAACATTCTCTTTAGGTCTGTCCCTGTGTACCAGAAGGTGTTTGTGCATGAGTGCTGGTACCATGCCTGTGTGCACACACGCTTGTATTCATCTCATGCTCAGCTGCTGTTGCCTTGGCAACTTGGGATGCTCTGTCTCCTGCTGAGTCTGGGGTAGTTGGAGGGCTTTGCACATTGGCTGTTCATTTGTCTTCGAGCACTGTCATCGAGAGCAAGGCTGATGAGTCTGTCTATCTTTGTCTCTGCCTCCTAAATATGCAATTTACCTTGTCATGAGTATCTTCTAGCTACTCTCCCCAGCTTGCATACCTCATTTTCAGCCATTCATTTCTAAGACATAACTGTGAATGCCTAATCAAAAAAGAAAAAAAGGAAAATTTACAACCTTAAACCATTTTCTCTAAATAATAAGCAGTTAAGAACCAGGAAATGCTTTAAGGACCAGGCGGGAAAAAAAAAAAGACGAAAGAAAGAAAAGAAAATGTGCTGTATTTGTATTGTCTCTACAGATCCTCTTTTCCAACCACTGGGAATGCCTCAATGGGCAAGACATCCAGCTGTAGGACCTGGCACCAGCACATATTATGGGATGCTGCTTCATTAGTGCTTATGGAATAAATTCCTACCTTTTGGTCACTGTGGTCCATTAGGAACCTTCTGGCTTGAACCTCCTTGTTCAGACTTGTCCACAGGGTTGAGCATGCCAGTGCCTCCTGCCCCAGCCTCCTGTGCCCACTGGCCTGCTGTTCCATTCTTTCTAGCTGCCACTTGGACTGCTTGAGCCAGAAACTGATAAGATAAGGACACCTAAATACTGGTTCAACTCTGGGTCTCACATGCCCCCGCCTCCCAACCCAGGGAAATTTTTTAGTGGCTTGAGACTGCATGAAAAGATATAAAACAAACATGTGCTGTTTATCAACACAGTAGGGTTTCCATTCTTAGAATGTTAAAGTGGTCATGTATTAAGGATATCTAACCCAACCAACCAGCCAGCCAACATTTGCTGAGTTCTTACATTTTGCCAGGCATTTTAGAAATGTGAAGACTGAAATCCATAGAAGTTGTGTGAGTTATTTTTTATTAACTCAGTTGGCACCTTTGCCTAGAGAGGTACCTGCTCAATGCAGGTCCCTCCATCCTGCTTAAAAGGATCATTAGAGCCTCCTCTTTTCACATTGCTCTTCTAAGATCACTACATAGGGAAGACCACGACATAGGGACTTTTGGGTAAGTGCTGAATCCATATTGAGCCCTTAGCTGCTGGAACTGAGGGTCTTAGCCTAGCGAGGATGTGAAGATTTTTAACCTGTAGAGTGGATGTGTGGTTTTCCCATTTAGCCTCAGTACAGATGTACATTCGCAGGGAAAGAAGGCACCTACTTGCTACCAATCCAGGTGTTAATTGTCCCTGATAAGCAGCCAGGGCCGTGTTCTAAGGCAGGCAACATCTAGACACAGTCCTTGGCCTGAGATAGCAAGAGGAAGAAACCGTCCAGTGGAAACTCACTCTGAAAAGGCCCTTGAACAACATACTCCTCATTCAGGACCTGTCTGGACAAAGCAATGTGTTTTTATCAGTCTGGCAACATTTCTTACAATTCCATAAGGCCCAGGTGATGAAAATAGCATAGTGTGAATGTATTTAGTGCTTTTTCTCTTCTGTTTTAAGAAAAAACTTTATTAACATGGAATGCAAGTCTATTAGTTCCTACTTGTCATTCTGAGAATTTTTCTTCGTATTGACTCCAGCCTTTCCAAACAATTAATTTTATTTGCCTGATGCACACATAGTGGATTAAGAGTTTTATGGTAAAGATATTCTCCAAAATTGGTACTAGCAATTATCTCTCAGGAAGAGCCTGCAGTGGGCAGGAGACTCACTTTTTATTGAATATTCTATAATATTTGAATTAAATTTTCCCAAATGCATCTCTTTTTCAATTAAATAAACTTAATTAAAACATCCTTTCTAGTAGAACACAAGGGATACCTATGCTGATAATATTACGTGCACTGTGCTCAGTATAGGATCATTTGAGTTACCATACCCTAGTTCTTCTACTTAATAGCTGTGTGGTGCCACCAATTACTTCAACATCCCAAGCCTCAATTCTCAAATCTGAACAGTAGAGGTGAGGATGATTGCTTATCTCACAGAGTATTATAAAGGTGAAGTGAGGCAAGGATATCACTCTTCCCTGCATTAAAATTACATTGCCTGCCTCCCCTGTGAACCGTGTGTACCTCGATAGTAGGAGATTCATCTTATGTATCTTTACATGCCCAAGTCCCCCAGCTCTGCTCTGAAACATTCTGATAGGAAGGGACATTCTGTCATATTATTTACTGCTATATCTCCAGTGCCTGGAAGAGTGCCTAGCATAGTATACGTGCTGTGTAAATGTTTGTCGAGTGCACTTATGTGTGGTAGGAGGTAGTTACTTGATGGTGTTCAGCTTGCTGAAATGACTTACACATGTCCTGTCTCACCCCTAGTGGTTAGTGCTAATAAATGTCTCGGCTTCAGAGAAGATACACTATGGAATATACATTCCTTTTGCTTTTTAGTACTTTATTATTTTTTCCATCAGCTGGCCTGTCATGCATTGGCCTCAGCATCTATCAACAGACCTTGTGATTCTGCCTTCCCTTTCCCATCAGAGGATGTCTCATCAGTGTATATCTTGTTAGTGAATACCTCGTTATTCTTTCATCAGACCTTCTGTCATTTTCTCAGCTGCGTTGATGAGAAATCCTAGACTTCATGGGAAAGGTCAGGAGTTGGCAAATGAGAGCTAGACAAGATTCAATAGTGACATGCAGTGGTTGTCCTGTGGGATGAAGGGCTTTCGTGAGTGATACGGTGGGTACACACAACAGCTAGTTCCCCATGGAATTCATGGATACAGGGCCAGGATTACATGCACCACCAGCTAGAAGATGACACCAGGTCAGTCTGGCCAGGCTATGGGTCGGATCACACCCTTGGCAGTAGGTTTGAATGAGGTGGCACTGGGGCAGGCATTGCCTGGCAGTGTTCCCCATCAGTACTGCACAGCTGGGGACCAGCTGCAGAAGGGCCATGCTCACACTGCTCAGCAGCTGTAGCTGTCAGCCTCTATCATGGATTCTGATAATCATCCAGATTAACTGAAATGTGCAAAACAGGTTGGTGCCTCATGGTACGTGGTACGTGGACCGTCTCAGGCACTGGTTACAGAGGCAGATTCCTGGATCCCACCCAGACCTTCTAGGAGAGGCTCTCTGGGGTAGGGCTTCATAAGTATCAGCTTTAACATGCTCTAGTCTGTGCTAAATCACAGGAATGGTGGAGAGCCATGCTGGACTAGCTGGGAGTCTGGTTTTTGGAGCCGACAGACCTGAGTGGGGTCTAGGCTCTGCCACCTGCTAGCTGTGTGACTGTGGCACGCAGTCCTGCTGAGCCTCTGCATCCTTCTATACGGTGAAGATCACGATAATGGTGTCCACCTCATGGAGTTATCAGGATTAAGTGAGATAATGTATGCAGGGCATCATAGCACAGCATATGGCCTACCACAAGCAGGCAAGAGTATAGCTGGTGAGGCAGCGATGACAATGATGACTGTCCGTGGAGAGGGGAGCGGTTTTAGTAATTCTGTTCCATGCAGCATTAGAAGAGTAGATGCTTGAGTAGTGTCGAATAAATGATGAATTATTGGACATTTTATTGACAAACAGAACAACAAAAAACAAAGATATTAACTCCCTGGATTAGATGTCACCATAGTCTGTGTATCAACAAAATCTCCAAAGTGATTTTGAAGGAAGCTTTGAGTTTGGCAGGGGATAGATGCTAGTGAGTGATTTGGGAGAACTAAAGCAGGTGCATCCCAGAAGCAATAATTGGAGCTTCCTCTCAATTGTCCCTCAAATGCATTAGTCCCAACTGAAATCTGGTGGTTTGTCTAATGTTAAAAACATTCTTTTACTTTTCATCCTGGATGCATCTAAGGCCTGCGTTTGAGCTCCTACCTAAAGCAGTTCTGTCTGGCAGAGAGCAGAACAACACTCCAAGTGTGGTCTATGGCCCTAAGCACTGAAAGCTTCATCATTTCCTTATGGGGATAATTACACAAAAAAATCGTTTAAAGCCTCTGAAACTCTTTTATTGAATCCTAATAAACATCAGTGGCTTTATTTGCCACAACTTACTAAAAAGCAGAGCAGTGGTTAAATGAAATGATTATGATTTGCATTGTTTACTTTGAAGGGTCTAATTAAATAATTAGTTCAATCTTCTAGCTGTTTTTAGAAACCAATATTTAGAACCCTACAGAGAGATTTGCTGGGCCCAGGAACTCACTTGGGGAAGTGATTGGCCTTTGAAAAATAAGTAGAAAGTCATCAAGGTATCTCTGCCCACCTAGTGTTTGCTTATGGAAACCATCTGCTGGTTAAAGTTCCTGGCTCAGAACAGCCCTAGCCAGGCAATCACAGCCTGCACAGAAGTGCAGTGATGGCCATAGTGTGCCCAAGGGGCTGATCGCTTCAAGAGTGTCTGGGAAGTCGATGGTCTGTCACTGCGATCTTGACATCCTGTGTGGTTCAGTCTAGTTGCAGCTGGACTCATGCTGGGTCTGGCAGGTAGGTGAGAAATTCTACCTTGTTGTTGCTGTCCATGTTCAAGGCAAGCGTAAGAGTGGCCCCACACAGAGGAAAACACACGTTAGGCTCAAGCACCTGCCTGCACTTTGCTGCTGCTTGTTTAAAGGAGTGCTTGGAAATGCCAGCTGCCCAGCCTCTGGAGAGTTGCAGAGACGGACCTCTGTCCTGTGGAAAGTTGAGTTTGAGGATAGCCCTGACCACTGAGGGATGCAGAGCACATCTATGCTAGTTCACTTCTATACAACCTGATGGATTTCTTGATATTACTCACTGGATAATTCCCTTGTGGCCCAGTCACCTTCCCTTTTGTAAGAATGACCTGTCTATGTGATAGAACTCAAGCCATGGGATCAAGTGGATGTGAATTCCACTGCTGAACCTGCCATACACTGACTTTGGGACTGAGTGAAAGCGTTTCTGAGACTCAGCCCAGAAACTATCACAGGAGGAATTGGAATAGCTAATTGTGCCTACTGAGGGTTAAAAGCATCTTGTATGTGAAAGGAGATAGTGCCACACCAGGTGTGGTCAGGCTGTGTCTGTTAGCAGCTGAGTTGCTCTGTCATCTCATGCTTGGGTGTGCTGTTGGGTACTTTGCTAATCTATGTTTTTATAAAGCCTAGAAAGCAACAATTAGAAAATATTAAATTCAGAGGTTAATTAGGTCTCTCACATAAGCCAGGTTGTGCTGCAGTTGCCTGAAAATTTTGCGTTCTTTCTAACTTCTGCACTTTGAGAAAGAGCAGGGCTTGTTCGCCATCCTGGTTCTAAGAGCAGATAGTCTGCCTGACCAAGAGCTCAGAGGTGACATTAGTTAAAGATCTATGACATAAGCTACAGCTTCTATGAGCGCCAGATTGACCTTTGTTAGAATGAATGAGTTTTACTGGACTTTGGTACAGCTGCTGAGTTAGTTCAAGAGCACAGATGCTTTTTGCTTAGAGGCATATTAGGTCATGAGCTTGCTAGAAGTCAATCTCTGTGAGTCTTTTTCCCACAAATAATGAGTGCTGGGGTTCATGTTGGTGACTATTTTCTGCTTTGATCTGGCATATTTCTGCCCAATCCAACCTTTTTTGTGCCCAACACTCCTTGTGTCTTTAAGATGAGCTGAATAAAAAAATTCCGCAGAAAAAAAAGACAACAATTTCCTATTCATTTAAATGACTGCCTTTATTGTTAAAGACTCAACTCTTTTTCTAAACTAGTTTTCCAGTACTCCAGAAGACAAAACATAGTGAGTGTAGTAAACAGGATAGATGTATCTAGTGTAGAGAGAATCATCAGAATTACTAACTGAAGCTCCTTCATTCAGCTACCACTCCAGACCAGAAAGGGAGTTCCCCTCTAGGGAAACGTCTACTTAAGATGCTTGTTTAAGCCCCCAAATTGATCCTTTAACAATGTCTCCCTTTATTTGATCTCCGTTTTAGAGAACCAGAGTCCTTTACTTCAGCAAAATAATTCCTAAAGGAAGTAGCAGAAAGGCTCATTAATTGATAGTTTGGGAATTGTGCTGCATCGAATTATATAACCTGGAATGTCATATTATACTGATTAAGCACTCACATGCATTGCACAATAGTTTATATATGACCTAAGCAACATTTCCACTGACACACAGGAGGACTACAATATGTCTGTGGTGTAACATTTAGGACAATATCTTTATATATATGTTCTCAATTAGATAAAAGTCAGTTTCATGGTAGGTGCTGCTAAGAATAAGGGGGAGAGATTGTTCTCTTAACACCTGTCTAGTTAATGTGGAACTTGGTTGGAGAACCTATAAACACAAAATATTCAGGTGGTGTTCCGTAGTGAAAAGACAACAGCTTTCTACCATAGCAGACTCTGAGCTTGAGTTGAAGGGACATTGGATGGATATATGACTGGAGTATTGAGGCTGGAAGTCCTCTCTTACATTGAATCGGGGAAGACCACAAGGAAAAGGTCTGGGAGAGAACAAGAGGGAGTGGATGTCAGATGTTGTTTTGGCGGAGAACAGAGGAAGAGGAGTCGCTGAACAGGGATAATGTGGAGAGAGGCTTGCCTCATGGTGAGTGGCAGAATGGCTTGGGTTGTATGCACTAGAATGGCCTTGCATAGGAAGGGAGGAGCAAGGGAAGTGGATGATTTAATTGATGCTAAGAATCTCTCACAGATTTTTAGAGGCCTTAGAATCAGTAGACTCTTCTGTAAATTAGAAGAACTAGAGAGGGCTTGGAGGAAGGATAGTAGTATATTTTTTTTCCTGTACTGTAAGTTTTGGGGCATCATGCATTAAATTATTAAAATAATCCCCAAATCATAAAATTAGGGTATTTTGAGGTTACCATGAGTACTTTACCCAAGGAAGAGAGATCCAAGCTCTCCTAGTTTATAGGGTAGTACCTCAAAGACTCTTAAGTTTATTTATTTTCTAAATTTTTGGAGGCATCTCTTTCCAGAGGAAAGCCTTTGGAAAGAATCAGACTGACAGCCTTGAGGACTTGCTGATTTTGAACCTGTGGGTCAAATATTTAGTCTCTGATGGAGCCAGAAAGGTTACCTTTTCTAAAGAGGTCACCTCAGTGAACCAGAGGACCCAATCACAGATGCCATTACTTGAATGAACTTGAGAGCAACCCCATACTTGGTCCCTAAATGACTCACTAGCAGAACTGAAAGACCTTTTCTTCTCCCTGCAAATATAGACACACATAACACATAATTCAGATTGCTATATTCCTTGGAATGGCTTCCACTGGGATTGACATGGGTCTGATTTGATCAAAACCTGGACCCAGCAAGTGAGACCTCCCTGAAGCTTAGGCTTTATAGTAACAGAATGGGGTTCACATCCCCCTTTTGCCTCCAGGTTGTGCAGTGCCCCTAAGGCAAGTCACCTATTCTTTCTGAACTCCAGTTTGCCTTTCTGTAAAAACAGAATAATAACACTTGTTCCATGTGGGTTTTGTGAACATGAAGTAATGTTTATGAAATATCTAGCTGAGTGGCACATTCAATGGCCTAAAAAAAATGCAGTTAAGATATTTTCATTTTAAATTCCTTGACCTGTGACCTCCTTTCTAAACTGGCATACTACGATAATCTAGATTCATTTTTACAGGTTTTGGAGAGTCAACATTGACACTGAAATCATAAATCAGGTTTAAAATTCTGTGTTCAACTTGGTAGAACATAAGGGTTTCATACACACGCGCACAGAGATAGACATCTGTTGTCTTCTCAATGATGTTTTTCAGTGATATTGGCAAATGTGATTATTACGCCTAGAAAACAATAATTGGCACCACAATCATTTATATGATATATGTGAATGTAAAACTGAAACTAAAAGCAAATCCTTTCAAAAAGCAAATCTGCTTTGGATAGCATCAGTCATGGTCAAAAAGGCAGATAAACTCCCTGTCTATCAAGAAGAGCAATATTTCAGCTATAGAAACTCTATTTGAAGAGATTTTATGGATTTCTGATGTGTAAAATGATTTTCTATCATATCATAGATGGAGTCATTTGTAGGGAGAATGAAAAATATATTACTTCTGACATCTTCTTTTTAATTGAACTGACATTTGTATACTCTGACATTTCTCTGTGCCAATGTGTTTTTCTTCTCAGTGATCCCAGCCATCATCCAAGTCAAGGTCAAGGGCTTCATGCTGTCCCAAATGTTATACTCTGCCGAGCCATCCCCTGAGTTACAGTTGGGAAGTCAGCAAACCTCTGCCTCACTCACCATCAGAATATTTTCTTTTTTTTTTTTTTGAGATGGAGTCTCGCTCTGTCGCCCAGGCTGGAGTGCAGTGGTGCGATCTCGGCTCACTGCAAGCTTTGCCTCCCGGGTTCACGCCATTCTCCTGCCTCAGCCTCCTGAGTAGCTGGGACTACAGGCGCCCGCCACCGCGCTCGGCTAATTTTTTGTATTTTTAGTAGAGACAGGGTTTTACCGTGGTCTCGATCTCCTGACCTTGTGATCTGCCCGCCTCAGCCTCCCAAAGTGCTGGGATTACAGGCGTGAGCCACCGCGCCCGGCCAGAATATTTTCTGGAGGAACAACTGTAGAATTGAAATAAGCAAGAGCCAGTTCTGCTGGGGGCATAGTCCAGGGCACACAGCTCAACCACAAGAGAAAAGATACGAAGTGTCCTGGGCTCCTTCACATCTCTGTCCTTCTGTCACTCAGGAGCCTGGTCAGGTGACTCAGGCTCTGAACAGTACCCTGGGTTAACTCCTGCCAGCCCACTTGGTTTCTGAGCTGCAATAGCCAATTTGAGAATGTCTCCAGCATGGCCTGATGCTTGTTGTACAGCCTGTGCAATAAGTAAACCAGGGGTTCGTGTGCCAGGAAGACAGCAGGCTTTGACACCAGGGTGCCATTTGGATTTGGCTCTACCGCTATGATCTATGTCATCCTGAGCAGGTCACCAAAGGTCAGTAAGTCTCAGTTTCCGTCCTACATTTTGAATGACAGGACCCACATCCTTCAGAAGTCTGTCTAAATGGGGTGGTGCATGGACAGAATTTATCTCCTTCTAAAAGCTTCCTTATCATTAGCTACTATCAGTGTGGAGTTGTAATGAGGACCAAAGGGAAGTAACATGAAGCAATACAAAGCTTGTCCCACAGATGTTTTTTTCCTGAAGTCCTTTCTATTTAGTTCAGATGGGCAGGTGATGTGAAATGAGGGATGTGCATTAGAAAGGTGTGCATTCATCCAGTAGAGGCCTTTTCAAAAGCCCTATGCTCATGGAGAGGCACAGTGGCACAGAGAAGTCTTATGGAGAAGTGCTCTGTGGGCTGGATGCCCCCAGGCTTCATTGTGTAGCTCCTCCCTGCAGCTTCACAGCACTCTTGACAGCCCAGAGTAAAGCAAATGGAAGATGGTGGAGCAGGTACCTTGAGCCCCTCTAGGATAAACTACCACATGACACTTAGAATCTTTACTTTTTGTTATATCTGCAACACTCAGTGTAGAACCCTGGAAAGTTTTTGTTGAATTATGGGATGCTAGACTGCAAAGCAGATACTCAAGTGATCTATGTAACCTATTCAGTGTTTCTCTAAAGTGTTTCAAATAACATTACTCTTGGAAGGGGCTCTATTAAAACAACACCAATAAAACATATGGTCTTGATAAAGATCCCTTTTGGAGAATGGTGATACACATTAACATATTAAAGGCCCTAGGCAGTTCTGTACAAAGAAACCAGTTTAAATGCATTCAACCCAGCGTTTCTCAGCTTCATTTGGTCTAGGAAACCTTTTTCACTGCTTCCTAGGACACTTATTAACAGCTCACGCATAATGGAAACCATCAATCAATGGCATATTGATTGGTATTAGCATATAATAAATCCTTGTGCATTTTTATGTAATTATTAGACTTCTATGTAGGCATTTGCGTCCTGTTACAGTGCCATTGTCCTTACCTGTCTGCAAAACAAAATTCATTTAAATTTTTCTCCTATAACTCTGTTGTTGATGTCAGTGGAGATCAAATGTTCGGCTGGACTTACTTTTTATGAGCCCTGTTGATCTTTCTGCATGATGACCTCTCTGCCGCATTAAGCCCCAAGCCCAGTAATAAATGATGGGCTGAGACTCACTGGGCAGTCTTAGGGGACCCTGATTATTTAAACAGCTATCTCTAAGATCCAGTCAACTTTTTTCTGAAAAAATATCTGGAATGCCCCCTACTCTTCATCATCTCCATCACCAGCTGGCTGCTCCAGCCCAAGCCATAATTGTGTCTTACATGGATCTTCACAGTAGCCATCTAAACAGACTGTTTCCAGCACAGCAGCCAGTGTGATCCTGCTAGAACCCAAGTCAGATCAAGTCTGTCCAATGCCTGGAAAAATGCCAGAATCCTCACAATAGCCTTCAAGGCTCTACATGACCAGGGCCCCTGCCATACTCCTCACTCACTGGCTATAAAAACTCCAGATGTCTTGGCCTTCTGGAATGCTCCAGGCAGGGTCCTGTCTCATGACCACTGCATTTCCTCTCCTTTCTACCTGGGACGCTTTCTCTCAGATATCCAAATGGCTCTCTTCCTCACTTATTTCCCACATCTGTCAAATGCCATCTTACCTTATGTCATGATCAAATCAGGGTAATTAGCATAGCTCTTACCTCAAACATTTGTCATTTCTTTGTTATGAGAACATACAAAATCCTCTTTTCATGCTATTTTGAGATTACAATGCCTTTTGTTGATTGTAGTCACCTTACTGTCACATGTATGGAAATATCACATTGTACTCCATAAATATGTACAATAATTATATATTAGTTTTTAAAAAGATAAAAATTTAAACACATGCTTCTTAAAAAAAAATTCCATCTTACCAGAGAGGCTTACCTGGGTCACCCTATGTAAAATGCAAGCGTCCCCCACTTCCTTGACAGTTACTCACTCTCTCCTTCCTTGCTTTTTTACCCCCTTGGTGCCATCAGTGCCTGCCCCGTGATGTATTTATATTGTTATTTACTGACTCACCTTCTCCAAGGAATGTTAGCTGTGCTGGGGCAAGGGCTCAGCTTTGCCAGGGGCAGCATCCCTAGCTCCTAGCGTGGTGCTTGGCCTGCAGTCAGAGCCCAGGATCTGACCATTGAATAGATGAGTAACAGCAGTGGCTAGCAGCCGTCTAGTGACGTGACCAGAGCGAGTTATATGGAAGAGGTTGTGAACATCAGGGAACCTCTCAATTTGCTGTGTTATTTGGAATGGCTCAGCCTGGCAGCTGTCCCCAGGGTCATAGACTGCTGCTTCTGAGTAAACTTGTCACAGCTGAAGGTGAGAGCCAGCGAATCACCAGCACATGGGTGGGGACTGAAGCCTCAGAGGAGAAGGAGGTGGAGCAAAGACAGCCCAGAGAGGAAGAGACAGAAGCACTGCAAGCAACCCACTGTCACTGAGGTTGCCTTTATGTGATAATCGGTGCTATTTATTGCATGAGTGCATCTTCTGCTGTCCTTGTTGCCTCTTACAGATACCATTGTATTTTCATCTTCTCAGTTACAAGCCTTTGAGATTGGAGCGGCTTGCACACGAGCAAACAGCTCTCCATTAGGAATCAGTTTGGATAAGAGCAGGAGAGGGCTCAGCTTTCTTGGGCTTTTCTTGCTGTGAAATGAGCAAATTGAAAGTGAAGGTTTTCAAGGTCCCTTCCCAGCCCACTGTTCTGGGAATTTAGTCACCTTGAAGCCAAGGGAGCATGTATGTCACTCATTTCATGACTCAGAATAGGAGGCACTTGGGAAATATGGAAAGCCAGACCCAGAGGTGGTGTTGGCCTTACGGAAAGTGTCCCCTTCCCATCACTGACCACATTGCTCTGGACGTTGTTTTCCTTGGAGTTTATGTAGACTGCAATGAAGAACCTTGTACAGGTAGATGGTTTTCCCCTGTAAGAGCACTGGCTCACACCTGTAATCCCAGCACCTTGAGAGGCTGATGTGGGTAGATTGCTTGAACCCATGAGTTCAAGATCAGCCTGGGCAACATGACGAAACACTGTCTCTAATAAAAAAGAAAAAAAAAAGGCTCAGACATCACTTAACCCTAGGTCCTGCTCGACTGAGGTAGAAACATCCTCAGAGCATCCCCAGCAAGCTGGAGAAAGAACAAATAAATCACCGATGAATACAAAGCTGAATAACTTCAGAGAAGTGCTTTATGAAAAAGAAAATGGCATTTGTTGAATGTAAAAGAACAACTGCGGTAGCAGCTTATGGACCAAAGCTGTCACAGCCTGAAAATTAAAAGACCCTGCGTCACACGGTCCTCCAGGGAAATAGCCAGTGGCCCCGCAGCTCTGGCTACGAGGGAGGCTTCAGCTTCCAGAGAGAGGGGGACTGACATCTCCACTGGACTAGAAGAAAGGAAGAGGCTGTGTGCAGAGGGGTGGCTTTGCATGTGGCAGACCTTGAAGCTAGGGGAGACAGCCATCTTTCTAGACTTGTCAAAGGGCAAGACCGGGCCCTTCTCAGCATAGAGGGAGTGTGAACTTGAATTCTAATTACTCATCAGTTCTCTCAGCAACATGGGTTGGTATTGGTATCCCATTTCATAGACACAAATAGAGAGGCTCATAGATGTTGAGGCTTGATTTGAGTCACACAAGTGCTGCTGCCAAACGCCTCTGATGCTCCTGCAATACGTGGCCTATTCTTTGGGCCAGGTGCTGTGTTGTCTGCCATGGTGATCTGATCTCAACCCTACCAGCCATTTTGGGTAGTGGTGACCCCATTGTGGCAAAAGGTGACATGAGATTTGTTCCTGTGGTCTGATGTGCCTGAGGAGCACAGCACAGGGAGCCTTTAAAGAAGGTGCCCCAGCCACCTGCCGAGTTAGGTTAAACTTGTCAGCTGATGACTTAAAGTATTAAGAATAGACAAACAGGCATTTTTCAGTGATACAGAAAATGCCACTCGCAATCAAACGTTCTTTCTTGTTTTTATTTTTATTTATTTATTTTTTTTTATTGTTACTTAGTTTTTATTTCATAATCATAAACTTAATTCTGCAATCCAGCTAGGCATGGGAGAGAACAAGGAAAACATGGAACCCAAAGGGAACTGCAGCGAGAGCACAAAGATTCTAGGATACTGCGAGCAAATGGGGTGGAGGGGTGCTCTCCTAAGCTACAGAAGGAATGGTCTGGTGGTTAAGATAAAACACAAGTCAAACTTATTCGAGTTGTCCACAGTCAGCAATGGTGATCTTCTTGCTGGTCTTGCCATTCGTGGACCCAAAGCGCTCCATGGCCTCCACAATATTCATGCCTTCTTTCACTTTGCCAAAGACCACATGCTTGCCATCCAACCACTCGGTCTTGGCAGTGCAGATGAAAAACTGGGAACCATTTGTGTTGGACCACGTCTCCTTCGAGCTGTTTGCAGACAAGGTTCCAAAGACAGCAGAAAATTTTCATGCTCTGAGCACTGGAGAGAAAGGATTTGGTTATAAGAGTTCCTGCTTTCACAGAATTATTCCAGGGTTTATGTGTCAGGGTGGTGACTTCACACGCCATAATGGCATTGGTGGCAAGTCCATCTATGGGGAGAAATTTGAAGATGAGAACTTCATCCTTTCTTGTTTTTAAATCCAGCTGAGCTATAGACCCTTCATAAAATCATGGCGTCTAAAAGGCCCTTTAGAGGTCCTGCTGGCAGGGTATGCTGGGGAAGGATTTGCACTTTAAGTCAGGCACATGGGGTTTAATTCCTGGACCTGCACCATGCAGTTCAGTGACTGGACAAGATGCTGAACCTCCCTGAGCCTCAGTTTCTCACCTTGTCAGATTGTTTAAGAATATGCTTACCTAATAGGTGACAGAGGCCAGGCAGAAATCAAGCAGGTTTCTCTATGTAAAAGGCTGAGCATACAGTAGGTTTTCACCAAAAATAGGTGACCTTCCCTCGCTTGGTCACTCCCACCCCTATCTTTTCTGGACCAGGAGGGCACAATCTTACCCCCAGCGAACAATGCTAAGGCTCTTTATCTCACCAGATCCAGGCTAAAGTTTAAACGTGAGCCCATTTTCCTTTGTCTGGGCTGGCACCTTGGCAGGGGAGAAATACATGGAGGAAAATCAGTACCTTTGTTTCCTCCCAAGGAAAAGGAAATGCAGAAGCCTGGCGGGCGTCTCACCTAGATCACAGTTCACTGGGCCGTGGGGGCAGTGGGCCACCTGCGGCTCTTTTAAGTGCAACTCCGGTTCAAGCCAGATACCTGGGCACAGATGTGAAGTGTGGGTGGCAGAGAGGCAAAGAAAGAGCTGGAAAGAAAACTGGCACTCTTCGGAGGGCTGCAGGAGTGAGAATGCCCCATGATTAGGGTTTCCTTCTAGGCCTGTATTTTCAATTACAGTCATAATTTATTGCTATTATGGGCACCAAACTATACTTGCCATGGGCTTTGCAAACACAGGAAATGAGCCAGCATTTAAACACTACTCAGAAAAAGGGGCCTAATGGCTAAAAAGCAGTAGGGGAATGCAAACCTGCCCTCTCCTTCTTCCTGGTCACAAAAGACCCACCTCTTCCTCCTCCACTTGTCCACTGAAACACTTCCCTTTAAAAATCAAATTAACAACCTTTATTGCTTACACAACATTTATTGGGTGCCTAGTCTGCCAGGCTACATGGTAGAAGTGGTGAGGGAAAAGGGGCCCTTTGAGGATATTGTCCTAGAAGGGTGGGAGGTTTTCAGGCTCCAAGCATTCTGGGAATTCAGCATCATGGCTTGGTGAGGAGACAGACTAGGCATTGAGGGAGGTGGAGGAGAAAAGTAAGAAGGATCAGGGCTGGACCTGATGTGGAGGGAACTGAGCTAGCTGTGAGTGTAAGTCCTTCCTAAGGGGAAAAGCTCCACTGTTTTGGTTTGCAGTCCCCCAAAAGGCTGATGCATTCTGTCTTGGTGCCATGGCTAAGCTTAAGGCATGGCTTTCAGAAGGCTTGGACAGCAGAGAAATACTGGGAAGCAGGTGAGCCACCATTTCTAGTTCCAGGTGGGAGAGCTCTTTGGAGTGATGTCTTACTAATGAGCAAGGTCCATCCTTGGGGGCTTGGACATGCAAGAGCTAGGCATGGGAGTAAGCACCTTGGCACATTTAATGCCAGGAGCTTTCCATAGGTCCTGTTGGCAGGTGTGTTAGTCCATTTTCACACTGCTGTGAAGATACTATGTGAGACTGGGTAATTTATAAAGGAAAGAAGTTTAATTGACTCACAGTTCCACATGGCTGGGGAGGCTTCAGGAAACTTGCAATTGTGTCAGAAGGCAAAGAATAAGCAAGTACCTTCTTCACAAGGCAGCAGAAGGAGAGAAAAGCCCAGGGGAAACTACCATTTCTAAACCATGAGATCTCGTGAGAACTCCCCTCACTATCACGAGAACAGCACAGGGGAAACCGCCCCCGTGATCCAATCACCTCCTACCCAGGTCTGTCCCTTGACACATGGGGATTACATTTTGAGATGATATTTGGGTGAAGACACAGCCAAACCGTATTGGGTTCAGGACAGCTTTCACTCCCAAGGGAGAGGCAGAACACTAAGCAAGCAAGAAGATGGCCAGAACCTAGAGTTTACACATGGCAGTGAGGGTGGGGTGTGAACAGGCTGCTAAGGGTAACTGTTGGGGGCATTGCCCAAGCATTACTGGTGATAAGACTGGTCCAGTCCCTGCTTGCTTGTGGGGCCCAGGCTCTGACCCCATTTGCTCAATCAGGAAGGCCCGAGCTTATAAGGACATGGCTTCAGAAACAGGGGCCAAAAAGAACTGGTGAAGACAGGAGCAGATAGCTGGAAAAAGAAGACATAAGAAAAATATGAAATGGAAATTTAAGATAAGGTACAAATGGTTTGGTCCATGAATGATTACCAAATGAATTACAGAGACACTCCTCAGAGGATTAAAGAGTGGGCAGAAAGGATTTCAGGATCGGGCGCTCCAAGGAGGAGATGAAATTTCTGCTAGACATTATAGGGTTTTATCAAACCCCAAGAAGAGAGTTAGACATTCTGGGCAGGAAGATGATGTGGAAAAGGCCCGAAGATGTAAGGCTGGGAGATAGCAAACCAGGTCTCGATGTTGCAGATTTGTTGTGTGTGTGTGTATATATATAGTATTTGATATAAACTAATGTTTATTAAACATTTTTTTGTAGAGAGATCTCACTGTGTTTCCTAGGTTGATCTTGAACTCCTGGCCTCAAACAATCCCCCAACTCAGCTGGGATTACAGACATGAGCCACTGTGCCCGGCCTGAAGAAGGCTTTGAAGGCTAAAGGAAGGAATCTGGTCCTGATCCCTTGGGATCTAGGCAGTGGCAATCTCTATGGCCCTTGTAAGTTGACATGGAGGTAGTGTGCAGCATGGGACAAAGAGATGGGAAGCAGACAGACTAGTGTGAAAGACTATTGCATGACTTAAAGAATGAGTTAATAAGGGGCTGAACCAGGATACTGACTGTGAAACGGAGGAGAGAGAATGAGTTCCAGAGAGTTATCAAAGCCAGAGTGGATGGGACATGAGGAAAAAGACCACAAAGACAGAGGGAGTGAGTGACAGATGGTCACAGTCATAAAAGGAGGAGGAGGGAAAGATTGGGGGAGGATGGAAGATGAACTTCGGGCCTGTGGATTTGAGGTGGCAATGAGAATCCAAATGCTTACATCTCAAAGTGAGTTATGTGGGGTTAAGATAAAGACTAGGGCTTGATCGCACATTTGAAAATTTTCTCTGTAGTGTGGATCTCTCTAGAAGTCACAAGGGAGACCACTTCCTTCAAAGAGAGGAGAAGAAAAGGGTACAGAGGATCAGCTGCTCAACACCCACTTTTGATGGGCTGAAGAAGGAAAGTGAACAGATAAAGGAGGACTCCAAGGTTAAGAGGCACCATAAAAAGCGACTAGATACCGCTTGCAAAGGAGAAAGAGCCGAAAGAAGACATCAAACATTAGCAGCTTCAGCTGCTGCAGGGAGATTAGGGAGAATGGGGGTTAAGATCTGGTTACTGGAACTGATCCCTCAAAGGTGCAGATGATCTTTAAGAATGTTGTTTCCATAGAGTTGGAGGAGCTGGGATTGAGGGGGTAGGGAAAGAGCAGGTGGCATTGAAAACATCTAAGTAGCAAAAGGAAGCAGGGATCCTTATATAAACTTAAAAAGCTGTGAGTGAAACCAAATTATGTTCCCTGACAGGAAAGGACCTAGTGTTGAACACATGGGAAAGAGAAGAGGCGGTGTGTGAAGCATGTTCTGGAAAAGGAAGGGAAGGGCTGGACACAATGGCGCTCCCCTTCTGAAATCCAGGGGTGGAAGAAAATGAGTGTAGAGGTAGATATTTAAGGGAACGGAGGACTGGAGCAGGGTTGCTTACACAAAATAGCCACTGCTTCTTAGGGACGTTCAATGAGAGGGTGATGGCTGTGGGTAGTAGGGGAGGGTGGGAGAAGGCATGTGTGAACATTTAGGGAGGAGAAATTCTGGAATGATTCTTGTGGAGGATTGGCTCAGGAGTTCACAGGGATGAGTGAAAAGGGATGGGGAAGTCACCAGGGGCACATGACACCTCCCAGGATGCTCGGACGGCCAGGGATCTTGTTTGGGTGGTGGGAGTTGGTCCGCAGACAGGGTGGAGGCTTGGAGCCATAGGCAGTGGTGAGTGAGACAGGGGCCCATCACACTAGCAGAAATGGAAGGGCAGGAGGCTCTGAACAGTTGGAGGTTTGGAGAGGTCGGAGGGAAACTTCTTGATGAAGCCGGCAAGCTGCTGATAAGTGGAGGAGGATGGGTGGGAGGTGCCGGGGATGAGATCACAGAGATGGAACGGGGAAGGTGATGACGTGGTTCAGGGCTGGGCTGTGGCTGATGTGTACCCGAGTGCAAGGGACTGAGATGGATGGGCTGAAGAAGACAGATGTGAGGCCAGGCCTTGGGGCGGTGTGCAGGGCAGGCATAGCTGAAAGGGAACTGGGTGAGCGTCAGGGACTTAGGTTTTAGCAACCCTGCGGCTAAGTCTTAGTGTGGCCTTGGCCAAGACACTTGGGTTTCCCTGGTGAGGGGCTGCTGTCAGCACCATTCTTGCATTACTGTGCACAGTAGTCCTCAACGGCCAGCAGGGGCCCTGGTGATGTTCAGAGCAGTGACCTTGGGTGCTTCAGCCTCACGTGGTCACACCTCCACAGAACACAGTCTCCCCTCCCTCCTAACCAATGTTACGTCCATGTCCCCACCGGCATCTCTCATGGCGTCAGAAGTGGCAGCAGGCAGCTATCACCTTGTGACGCTGCCACTCCTCTTCCACAGGGATTGGAAGCTCTGAATTTCACAGCCAGGTTTAATTCAGTCAGCTCACCAGCCTCCTGGCAGCCTGACCTCAGCTCTCTCAGATAAGGTGGGGCTGCTGTGGTAAGGAGAAGTGAGGCAGGAGGGAGGACTGGCACCTGTTGGGCCACCAGGAGTGGGGAGCCTGTGTCACCTGTGGGCTGCATCTGAGTGGGTGAACATGGCATCGGAGGGGATCCTGGGGTAGATTGGAGTGCAGAGATGCCCCCCAGTGCCTTCCCCATTTCAGTCGCCCTCCCAGACTGTGAACCTAAGAACCTGGCCACTGTGACTGCCAGGTGCAAGCTGGGTGACCCTCAGTTACAATAATGTGACTGCAGCATCTGGTGCCACTGCCATCACTCCCCTGGAGCTGGGCGTGGGACAAGGTGCCATATGGGGACTTTTTTTCCCCCAGGAGGCTATTTTTACAGTGCTCCAGCTGAACTGTTGCTGTGAACTCTATGTCTTAACTAGGAGTGTGTGCGTCATTAATGAGGCAGGTGTGAGCGTCCTGGGAGGGGCTGATGCGGTTCCTAATGGCAGCATGTGTGGGCTGGCCAGTTGCTGCCTTCAGCCTGCCAAGGTGACTTTGCTCATTGCCTCTCACTTGTGCAGGCAGAGATTGTGTGTGAGATTTAGGGTGCTCTGGAGTCAAACTGTCTGCCTGACTCTTGGCTCTACCACTTACCAGCTCTGTGACCCTGGGCAACCTATGTATTCTGTTTGATGTGTTTCTCAAAGCCTCAGTTTGCTCATCTATGACTTGGGGTAGTGAGAGCACTGATTTCATGAACGTCATGGGGAAATCAAATCAGGTAAAGGCAAAGCATGTAGCTCTTCAATGCTAAGTGTTCAGTAAATGTTACTTCCTTCCCCTTCACCCCCAGAGGCTTCTTCCTATTTATAAGCTTCGTTAATCACTGCCATGGCCAAGTCCTGCCCTAGGCCCAGGTGAGCTGATGGTGTTTAAGGTACGACACATGCTGGAAGCACTCTTTGTACAGCAGGAAACTTGAACTGCATCTTGAGGGATGATAAGAGTTTGCTGGGCAGAAATCTGGGGGTATGGGGAATGATTGTCCTATGACAGAACCCCCCTCTTGAAGCCTTTCTAATTTCTAGATTTTAGCTGATCACCCAGTTTCACGGGCAGGCAGGAAAGGGAGGCCTTTGTCCCTTTTCCCAAGGATGAACTGCAGCCCCTGTGTGTGTTAGATATGTACAGAGCCCAGCAGCCTTGCTGCTTGTGGGGTGACTCCTTTCTACGTGGGTGCCTTATTGTCTGTTGGGTGCCCCATAGCAGAGACCTCAGGGTTTTGGTGGCAACCTGCCCAGATATGGAAGAGGAGAAGGGAGTCAGAGGGGACTTTATGTCAGGGCAGTGAGGACTGTATCAAAGCCCAACGCTTTTGGAACCATGTGGGGGAAGAGACATGGATACAGAATACTGAGAGAGGGCACTTCTAAAGAACTGCTGCCTGTTGGCCATTCTCTTCCCCTGAATGTGATCCATTTACAAGATCGGGACAGACCTTTTTCAGTTGTTACATATCTGGGATATGAGCCTCTCTCTGAGTACCTCAAGTTTTTTTACCAGCCAAGTAGACTTGTTCAAACAGTGTATATGCTATGTGTGCATGTGTGTGTGTGTGTATATATATATATATGCACAAACACACACACTATATATACACACACACTATATATATATGTACAGTATATATGTACTCCATCCATCCATCTATCCATCCATCCACCCACCTATATTTTTCCCCAGAGCACACACTTTTGTTATGTCCTGAATCCTCTGGTTTGAAGCAATGCTGAAATCTGTCAGCTCAGTGGATTAATAGTCTAATCTCAGCCAATTTATTTGGCAGAAACACTAAATTCCTGAAATCATGTGGGCTGGCCCACTTGACCTCTAACCTGGGTAAGTGAAAAAATACATCCCAGGTTTTTGGGCTAACTAGCATTGAAAATCAATCAATTTTTATTTTCATTTTCCTACAGTTTCACGGTGGCCACTCTTGACTCCCATTTGTATTCTGTGTGGGCCGTGTTGATTAAGGAAGTGAGGAGGATGGATAGGCAGAAAGAGGGATGGCCCCGTGCACGTACCACCCAACACTCCCCTACAGAGAGAAAGCTGGCTCTGAGGGTCAGGCCAGTGCCGTGAGGCTGACTGGCTTCTTTTGACATTAGTGCTCTAAAGAGACCTGTTTCCATAGCTTATCCATGTCAGCAGTGGTGGAGAATTTAGCCAATCCAGAAGGTAGTATAGTGCATGGTGCAACACTTTCCAAAGATAGATATTCTTCCAAGCCAACTTAGAAATATTTTTAATCATTACCTTATTTCTGTGGTATTTGATGCAGAAGTGAATTTAGTAACAGTGTAAAATTCCTGGCTTCATTGTTATGTGATCTCATGTAAATTGCATCTTCTCTCCAAACCACAGTTCTTGCCTATTGAGGAGATGCTGACAATAATACCTACCTCTGAGGGTTGTAGTGAGAATTAAGCAAGATATCACATGGGTTTTCCCAGACATGTCTCAGTACTCAACAAATGGCAGCCGCTGTCCCTATCATCACCAGTATGGCTGTGCTTGTTGTCATCATCGCATCCTCACATTTTTGGGTGGCCCAGATTTAGTATGCCCTTGATAGTGCAGCACAAGGCCTGCTGAATCCCTGCTGCAGATGTCATCTACAGTTTTAAGAAAGCATTCCCTAGCCAACGTGCAGAGTTAGCCTCTCCCATTCTGTAAACATTTCTCATGTACCTATCATACCATGTATCAAACCTTCTTTGAACTGTATGTTTGCAGACCTACTGTACCCCATGATGGTAAAAGACTGTTTCAGAGAGAGACAAAAATCAGTAAATAGCGGATGGGTGAATTCATAAACAAAATAACTAATTTATTTCACTTTCTGTCTTCTCTCACAGACGTTTTGCAAGAAGGCAGAAACAATGCATTTTAAGAAACCAACCACTCCTACAAGATAAGAGTGTTTTCCTCCATCTGAGAACTTCCTACACTTAAAGCAAGTGGGCTAAGGTCATAGATTTCCTTAATAGTTTTCGTGGTGACTTGGTCTTCATTCATCATTCATGAGAGACTTACTTAGCTCTTATTACATGCTAGGCATTAAGGTCACAAAAATGAATGAGACACAGCCTTACCCTGAAGAAGCTTCCACTGTGGTGAGAGATGTTCACACACACAGTCGAGACACTTTTATTGTAACGATGACTCTGTGCAAATCAAGCACCAGGGACACCAAGAACCCAGGGCTAGGGATGCCCGAGGGAGCCTGTGGGAGGCAGAGGAGTGTCAGAGCCTCCTTCCTTGTCGTTCCACCCAGCCTAATAGAGTGGCAGCCCTGGTTTCAGAAAGCAAAGGCCAAAGCTGACTTGTGGTCAGATTGTCACACCTGCCTGGAGTGGCAGGAAGGCAAAGCCAATACATTTTATTGCTTTGGCTCTAGATTCAGCCAGAAGGTGTAGTGATGAGGCAGGAAATCCTGTCTGAAACCAGAGTTCCCATCTGTTGGCATGAAATCCTGATGAGCCTTTTGGGGGAGATAAAACATCAGTAACATTCAAGTGATTGATATCAAGAAATTCCCGACTTTAAAAGGACAAGATTTTAGAAGAGGAAGTTGGATATTTGGAGTTGCTTTTTTTTCCAAAATTATTTTTAGCCTCCAGCTATATATAACTTTTCTTGCTGACTTAGGTACAGTATGTGGATTCGACTGATTGTATTTAGGAACAAAAACAGATGTTTTAAGACCTGTGCATGTGAACATTCTACATAGGATCTGCTGAGTGATACCATGTAAGGACCAAGGGTCATAGTTTAGTGTAATAGTCACCCATAAGCAGTCACCAATGAAACTATTAAGGAAATCTATGACCTTCGCCCACTTGCTTTAAAGTGCAGGAAGCTCTCAGATGGAGGAAAAAACTCTTGCCTTGTAGGAGTGGTCATTTTCTCAAAATGCATTGTTTCTGCCTTATTACGAAACACCCATGAGAGAAGACAGAAGGCTAAACAAATTTGCTCTTTTGTTTTCGAATTCACCCATCAGCTGTTTACTCATTTTGCCTCTCTGAAACAGGTCTCTTGCCTTGACGGGGTACAGCAGGTCTGCAAACATACAGGTAAAAGATGCTTTGATAAATGGTATAATAGGTACATGAGAAATGTTTACAAAATGGGAGAGACTAACTCTTCATGGGTGGTTACGAAATGCTTTCTCAAAACAGTAGGTAACGTCTGCACCAGGGCTTCAAGAGTTGACAAGAAGCTTCCCAGGAAGAAGAAAGGCAGAAAAGGCATGGGTGCTGGGAAGCCTGCAGTGCTACCTGTAGTCAGGGAGTCGTGGGATTCTGGGTGTCAGAGCAGAGTGACTTTGTAACCAGAAGTCATGGAATCAACTGAGTGGATGATTATGCCAGCAAAACTGTTCACTTTACAGGAGAGGAAGCGCAGAGAAATTGAGGGGCTTGTTCCAAGATTACACAACTCTAGAGAAGACTCACAGCCAGAACTTAGGTCTAAGCTTCTTCAAGTGTGGCAGAAGGGCTTGGTGCTAAGTATGCTAAAGCCACCTCGAGGATTCCTTGATACTTCCCTGCAGCCTTACAAGGATAAACCTCAGCTTAAACTGAATCCACCTTTCTTTACAGAACATACAAGGAAAAGTCTAGTAGCTATTTGTATCCTAAATGTCCATATTTGTGCCAAACAGCTAGCCTGGTCATATTTTCAAGACTATGGGATTGAAATTTATTGCATTTTTTAAAATTCTTCTTTTTCATTGTTTGGTACTCTATATGAGAAGAAAACTGGAGCTTTCAGAACGTATTGTTATTAAAAGGTGAGGTTGATTTTTTTCTTTTTCTTTCTTTATTTAATTAAATTAATTAATTAATTAATTAATTTATTTTGAGACAGAGTATCACTCACTGTGTCCCCAGGCTGATTGCAGTGGTGGGACCAGCTCACTGCAGCCTCTGCCTCCTGGGTTCAAGTGATTCTCCTGCCTCGGCCTCCCAAGTAGCTGGGATTACAGGCATACGCCACCACACCCAGGTAATTTTTGTATTTTTAGTAGAGACGGAGTTTCACTCTGTTGCCCAGGCTGATCTTGAACTCCTGGCCTCAAGTGATCCACCCTCGTTGGCCTCCCAAAGTTCTGGGATTATAGGCATGAGCAACTGTGCCTGGCCAAGACTGATTTTTCATAAACAAACAACTTTAAAAGTTGAGATAGATCTTACCCTCCTACAGCAAGTCATTCTGAAGAGCTGGATCCTTATCCCATTGATCCTTACCTAGAGGGCTTTTGAGCTCCGTCTTATGGGGCTAAGATACCTTTTTTCCAGTTCACAGTGGTGGCAGAAGGATAGGTTTCTTGTATATCCTGGTGTTATATCCAGAGCCAAGTCCAGTGAATCAGTTGGGCCATGTGGTCGCCGGTTCCTCTGTCTTTTGGGCTTCCAGAACACCCCACCATGTCTGGGTGGCACTTAGTATTTAAATCGTCTTTTCCCTAATGTGGATTCACTAGGTTGCAAAACTGTGGACATAGCACAGACTTGTTCCCGAGTGAGTGAAAAACATTAATGAAAAAACAAAAGAAACTGATGCAATCACGACTTCTGTACATATCATGGGCAGAGTTAATCTGTGTTTTTTTCTTTTAGTGGAGTCTGTGTGTTCATTTCTAGAGTACAGTTTGGTAAATAGAAGTGACTGGCCGAGGAGTAAAAAGGGAGAGGGCTTCTCTCACTCTCATTCCAACCTCCAGGCTTTAATCTTCAGAGGAAATTGAGCCTTGGGTCCAGTGGGAAGTTTATGGAAATACTATGCTGTCCAACTTGCTTTTATACTGAGTTAGACAGTTTTGGAATTCATGATTAGTCTGTATTTAAGTGGAATTTATGCTACCATGTATTGACATGTGTTTGTGTGATGTTCCTGTGTATGTATTCGTCCACCAACTCATCTGTCTGCCTAACAGATGTTTGTTGTGCCTTCTGTGTGCCAGTTGCTCTCTCAGTCCTGGGGATACAGCTATCAAAAGGCAAAGTCAAAATCTTCATGCTGCTTACATCTAATATAAGAGAGACAAAAAATTAACATCTACACAAAGCAAAACAGGATTAGAAGCTAGAGAATTAGTGGGAATGAAGTACTGTTTTACAAAAGTAGGCCACAGAAAGCCTCTCTGAGAAGGTGACTTGAACAGACTTGAAAGAAGTGAACGAATGCCCCAGAAAATATTAGGAAACTCACAAATGCAAAGGCCTTCCCATTCATCAACCCACCTACACACCCATCCATCTACCTACCCATCCATCCTCCCATCCATCCCTCCATACATCCCTCCATCTGTCCTGCCACTCATCCCTCCATCTGTTCATCCATCCATCAGTCCAGCCAGCCAGCCTTCCATCCATCTGTTCATCCATCCATCTGTACATCCATCCATGCATCTATCCATCTACCCATCCTTCCATCCTCCCATCGCCTTAATGGCGTATCCTCATGGTATGGCATATTGAGAGAGAATGATTATTGTTCCTTAGTAATAGTTTAGTAGAAGTTATTTTTCTTTAGTTGTCTTTTTTTTTTTTTTTTTTTTGCTTCTAAGAAATTTTTCTTTTGGATTTTTTGTTTTGTGTTATAAGAGTGATATTTTCACTTGCAACAGATTTTTAAATTCAAGAAGCACTTAAGGATACAGGCTCAAAGGTAAGCCAAGCCAATCCCTCCTAACTTTTAAGTTCTTATTTTAAGGCTGTGGATGATACTTCATAGGGTTCTTGTGAGAAATGTGTGGGGAACACCGTAGGCACATAAGCTAATTGCAGCAACAGCAATGACACTAATGCTGCTGCTCTTGCTGCTGCTGCTGCTGCTGCTGCTACTACTACTACTATTACTACTACTACTACTACTACTACTACTACTTCTGCTGCTGGTGCTGCTACTACTACCGCTAGTAAATGTATCAGTGGCATCCACTTGTTTTGGAGAATGCTAGGCGCTGGGCCAGGCACTTTCCATTCTTCCTTTCTAATTTGCGACAATTCTGCAAGGCAGGTATATCCTATTCCACATGCGAGCAAACTGAGGCTTGAGATGAGGCTATGATCAATTCTTTTCCTTCCCCAAGCATTCCCATAGCTGTCTCTATGAGTTCAGTGTTAAACTGGGATGATCTGGGACTCTCTTCTCAGTCAGCAAAGGCAGAAGGAAGTGTTTTGAATTCTTCTGGCTGTGAGTGGCTGCCATCTACCTTGCTGATGCTGCTTGATTCATCACAGTAAGAGTTAATGTTTCCCAAGGGTCCTTTAGCAGTGGAGATGCTGGAAGAGTGGTACAGGGCTTTCTAAGTTACTTAACAGATTTTATGAACTGCTAATTACCTCATAAAGACATTTTATTGAGCTAGAGTGATCTGCTATTGGCACTGACTGTTTACATATCTCAGTCCTTTGGCCTGTTTATTTTGCCCCAGGTCAGTGCATCTCCAAGAGCTGTGCTCTGTGTGCAGCAGGGAGGCTTCGGTGCAATTGTTTACCCTGCACGTGTCCAAGCCCGTGTCCCTGCCCTAGTCCACCACAAGTCACCAAGTGTGGACACGGGTCTCTGTTTCTACATCTGGTGACTCCTCAACTGTCATTAGGAAAGGCAAGCAGGAGAACTATAGCCTTGGGCGTGACCTCCCAATTTGATTTGGCAAGAAACAAGAGCCTTGGCTTTCCATCTGCAAAGTGAAGGAAAGAATGGAGAAGGCAGGTGTGTGTTTGTCTAATGGACTGTTCCTCCTCCCAGCCTATGAGAAGTTTCTCCCTAAGGAGATAGAAATGACCAGAGCGGGTGATGGTATGTTTAACGAATACCTGAGAGCAAGTAGAACTCATCAGCTTCTATTTTATTTTGATTTTTCCCACTGAGTAGAATGCCTTAAATTGGAAAGTGTGGGACAAACAGGTTTACAAAGCAGCTAGAGTCCATAGTAATTTAAAAAAAAAAATAGTCTAGGGGGCCCGAAGGGTTCTATGATTTCTGCTTTCCATTTTCTTCAGAGAATTTGGAGATATGAGTTCATAGGTCTGTAGCCAGTTATTTATAAAAAAGCTATGCAGGACAAGGAAAGGGACATGTGCAAAGGAGGTGGCCATGATCATCATGGTTTTCATTACACTGGTAAAGATGGATTGTGAAAGTAATGGACAATTCATAAGAGAGTGTAACAACGTTCCCATCAAATATCTAGCATGGATTATGGCCGGGCACAGTGGCTTACACCGGTAATCTCAGCACTTTGGGAGGCCAACCAGGTGGATCACTTGAGGTCAGGAGTTCGAGACCAGCCTGGCCAACATGGTGAAACCCCATCTCTACTAAAAATACAATAAATTAGCTTGGTGTGGTGGTGCACACCTGTAATCCCAGCTACTTGGGAGGCTGAGGCAGGAGGATCACTTGAACCCAGGAGGTGGAGGTTGCAGTGAGCCAAGATCATGCCATTGCACTTCAGCATGGGTGACAGAGCGAGACTTTGTCTCAAAAAAAAAAAGAAAAGAGTAGATTATTAAACAGATGGTGAGCTTTGATAGATCTCTGGAAGTTGTCATGAACTCTCTAAAAAGAAGCAAAGCCAAATAATGCATTACATTTTTGATAGGGTTGCTATTGTGTCAATTAAATGCTAAAGACGCGATTTCCTGGAGATATAGAACAAATTTTCTTATAATATCCTTGTGAACTTTTTAAATAACACCACATTGCTTTATTTATTGAGAGAGAAGCTTTGTGTAAGACACAGGCTAATGCCTTTACATACATTGTCCCACATGAATCTCAAATTCGCCATTTAAAGAAGGTACCATCATTTTTTTTGATATTGTGGATGAGCAAATAGGCTCAGAGATTTAGCAACTTGCCCAAGGTCACACAGCCAGCAGCAGCAAAGCGGAGTCTCATCCCGGTTTCTCTGTTGTCTTTACCCGTGCTTTGACCACAGCACCGCAGTGCCCTCTAAGGATGTCTATAAGCTGCACAGTTTGCTCCCAATGCATGCGTTAAAGGATTGACATTGGTCTGAAAAGACCCCTGGTGTGGAGTGCCACAAGACTGTGCCCTTTGCTTTGTGCTGTTCAACATTTTTATCCATGACCCTAATGAACACACAAAGACACACTTACCACATAAACTAAGCAGTTGGCACAGGCTGGAGGAATAGATCATGAAAACAGGACCATGCAAAATAATCTGTCACACCGTGGACAGAAACCTCAACTGCCATTGCAAAGGGCACAAGTCTGCAGCTTGATTTTTAGTTTATTTTAGTTTTCAGGTAAGGCACAGATGTGCAAGAGGAAGCTTAGGAGTAGAATTTGAGACAAGGGTGTGGACAGTTAAGAGCCTGCACTGACTCCTCTGTTCACAGCGTTCTGTTCAATCTGCACAAACCATATTGAGAATCTTCCCTAGAATATCTGCGGAGACTTAGCAGTGGGCACAAAACCCATCATTCTGCTTATGTGCTGCTGTTTATACTGGGTGCCTCTGAGCACCATGTGGGAAACAAAGCCCAGAGTCCCCTGTGGAGGAAGAGAGGGCAACGCAGAGTGGGGGAGGCTGGTCAGTCGTATGTCAGGTGATTATGGTGCCAGAATGGCTGGGGGCCTTCTGGGAATTTCCACGATTCCCTTGAAGTCCCCAGCCAGGGGATGGTTGAGTCCAAATCCAAGGCCTCCAGGCTCCCATAAGCATCCTTGGGAAGCCACAGCACCAGAATCTGCCCTCCAGTCGGGCCTTGGTCTGCTGACCCCAGGAATAGCACCAGCTCCTGCCCCTCAGCATTTGCAGGATGTTCGCCACCATGCTTCACTCTGCAAAAGTATTTTTTCTACAGATGTTTATTGAACACCGACAGCATGAGACAGCCAGTGTTCTAGGCCCTGGGGATACATTTTTGATAAAATAGAAATACAGAGAGAAAAGATGAGGAGAGAAAAGACACAAATTCCAGCCCTCAGATCTGAGAGACAGTCTAACCCAGAACCCAGCCAATCCAATCGGGATTTGGGACCTAATGCAATATTCAGACAGCCCAAATATAATCGTTTTAAGCTAGAATGATCAGTACTTGGGTTTAAAAAGCAAAGTAGATTTTGTTCCACAATAAAATAACTGCTTCTGATTTTTGTGGAGAAGATACTGCAATTAGGGGTTTTTCCATTCTATTCAAAGCCAAGTGGAGAATGCCAGAAGTTTGGCATTCCCAAGAATCTTTGTAAGATCTGGAAATGAGAGTTTTGCTTTTTGCTGGCGTATCCGTTAGGAGATCTTGACATTCTTGTTTCAGATGTGTGTGTGTGTGTGTGTGTGTGTGTGTGTGTGTGTAAACATGAGAAAACCCCTGACCCATGGTCAAACAACCCCCAAAACTGCCAGTTGATTAGAAAAATATCCTGTTTCCTTCAGGCCGCAGAGGGCATACATTTAAGTAAATACTTTAATTAAATTACATCCTGTTGCCAAGTAATTTCTTAAAAGAGAGGCGGTAAATGGAATCTCTTCTGGGAAAGTTTGCTGTAGTTACTGGATGGCTTTCTTCGGGAGAAAAATGTTTATTTAAAAACTCCGCAGCCTCTTGTACTTCCATGCCAGGTCTCTGACCCTGGGGGAGAGAAAGGAAACTTGTTCACTTTCAGAGGTTGCCAAATTTAGGATTTGTCCCTGGCGATGGGAACAGCTATCAGGGATTGTTTTGCCTTCCCAGCCAGGCTCCTGCCCTGGAGTGTGCATGAGCGGCAGGACCCCTTTGGGGATTAAAGATGTTTGCACTGGACCAAAACAGAGACTATTCCCAGGCTTCGTAGGTAGCCATATATAAACTCTCCATTTTGCATCTTTTACCTACATAAACGTAGTCAGTGCCTGGGCAAAGACCCATGTGAACATTTGTTTTTGAAAAATGTTTGTTTTCTCATAAAGAAATACATATTCTCTGTAGAAAATTTGGAAACACAATAAAGGCCAAGCAGGAAAATAAGCATAATTCATTTTCCTACAACCCAGGGATAAAGTACATTTTCGACTGTTTTTTTTTTTTTCCCTCTCCTTGTATTTTTTTTCCCAAACACATACATGTAGTTGAGCTGACACAGTGTAAATGAATTATTTCATAGGATTTTGTTAAAAGGAAAGGAGAATGGCCTCTGGCCCCAGGAGCTGGGCTCCCAATGCAGCTGAGGCGTGTTCACTTGCCTTCATACATTTTTAATAGAACTCTTCCGTCTCATGTTATGAGAAGTAAAAGATCTATGATTCAATCAGGCACCTTCTTGGCTCAGGTGAAGAGTCTGTGAACCAAAAGGCCACAGGTCAATTACCTCGGAACTGCTAAGAATTGCAGCCGGCAGCTCAGTCTGGCTTCCACAGTTGCATTATTACTCTAATAAAATGTCCTCGGCTACATTTTTGTAATAGTTGGTGATAGGAGTCCCAAAGGGGATTGGGCATTTATCTTGAACACAGGCTCTGCCCACGTGCCTACCAGCATAGCCAAGTTTGCCTTAATGACGTTCCCTTGAATAATTGAACGCCATCCTCCTGTTGATTCTTTCTGTGTATTTTATCCCACAAAATGCCCCAAAGGGTTGGTTGGTTTTCAAAAGCTACATGTTAGACATAGTTTGGTCTTTTTTTACCCTCCTTTCGTGGCCTTGAGATTATGAATTGATGCTTTCCTTAGCGGAATAGCAAGAGAAAAGACCTTTACAAAGTAACAAAATTTCATCCTGGGAATCCATAGTGGACACTTCCTGCTTTGGGGAGAGCCTCTGGCAGAAGCTCTGCAGTGGGGAAGGATGGTGGTGGGATGGCACAGGCCTGTTTGATTACATCGCATGCTAGAGCTGCAGTCAGTAACACAGCCACTACTGTGCCATCTAAGACAGATTAAAAACCTGGTGTCTTTTCTGCTGGTTGAACTCTGGAAACTTGACATGAACTTTGAAGAACTCTGCCCTAAATCCAGCTACTGGAGGGATAAAATACTTGGGACACAGTAGATCTAAAAGAGTCTTCAGGTCATCTTTTCTTGGACCGTGGATTTACAGATGAGGAAACTGAGGCTCTTCGAGGGTTGAGCAGCATACTCTAGGACTCGCCCCACCATGGCAGAGAGGAGAGTGGTGCCCACCTCTCCATAGCCCAAGCCATGCCTTGCCTATGCTTCCTGGTACCTCTTAGTGCTTGCATTCTAAGTACACTATCAAGTACACTACTGAATTATGTACTGAGATGGGTACCATGGAAACGAGAGATGCCCACCATTGACTCAGCAGTTGGATTACCTGAAAAACAGATGCTAACCTATGGAGTTCCCATTTTGTTGTTAACTGGAATGTATGTGCTGTAGAATTACATAAATGCACCTGTAGCTGCAGCAGCCAACCATCTGGCATCTTGTCTGGGCTTGGGCGGCACCCTGTGAGGGAGGGAGCGGGGGAGGGAGGGGAGGATGTTTCATCAATGTTGCCAATGTCTGCTATGCTTTTAAAGAAATGTTCTGCACGCATTTCTGGTATCTGCTTAGTCTTTATTTAGTGGTTTCAGGGCCCCAAAGGAAAGCCAGGGGCAAGGAAGAGAAAAGACAAAAGACATCTATAGAGCCTTGAATGAGAAAAAAATTAAAGGAGTTGAACAGGAGGAGTTTTTTCAAAGAGATGATTCAGTAGAAAAACAATAGCAGTATAAAAAGAGTTTGAAAAGCATGAGGAGAAAGAAAGAGTGTTGATAATGTTAACCTTTCGGAACTTATCCAGTGCACAGCAGGAATGGCAGCCTGTTTTGTTTGGTTAAAAACATCCACCTGACAGTAAAGACTTCCCAGAAGCCCAAATAAGAGGGCTGAGTTTGCAGCTCAATTGCTCCGCTAATAACTCCTCATGCTCCTTAGGGCTGCAAAGGTTTTGGGAGCATCATTTCATGGATCGCTGACCTTGACTGTCTTCCTCTTGGGAATTTCACTGTATACTCTGTAAAGTGTGGTATGTCTGAGGTCAGTGCCTAGGGATGCCTTCGTCACCTTCACTCCTGGGAGGGGCATAGAGCTGGCCAAGGGCACAGTGTTTTGTGGGTACATAGTAGGTGTATATATTTATGGGGTACATGAGATATTTTGAAACAGGCGTACAATGCATAATAATCACATCAGGGTCAACAGGGCATCCATCACCTCAAGCATTTATCCTTTTGACTATAGTTGCCTTGTTGAAGAGCACAATCTTTTGAGCAAGACTGAGCGTTTCTTCATGGACTGTGCCACTCGCTAGCTCTGTGATACTGGCCAAGTGGGCAGGAATTTTCGAGCCCCAGTAGGTATCTGTAAATGGAGGCCAGTTCTGTCCACTCCCAGGATTGGCATGGGGACTGAGGCCCAGGCTGTCCATGCGTGGTTGTCATTGTTGGTAGTGGTACTCAGTCTGCCCTCACTCTTGGACCATTGCGCGTGTGTTTTTCACTTAGTGTCGGGTCTCTGCTGTCGCAATGTTTGGACAAGACAGGGGGCCAGAATGAGTTCTCTAAGAAAAGGCTGGCGTTAAATGTTGTCCAGTATTTTCTCAAGCCCAGAGGGTCATCCCATGTGCAGGTGTGTGGCAGAGGGAGAAGGAGGGAGCAGTGGGGCCAGGTGTGAGGAGAACTGAACTCTCCCTGGGAGCAATCTAGGAATGCCTCCTTGAGGATGCAGAACCGCAGAGTGCCTCAAGGAAAACGAAGACTTCAACACGGTGTTCTAGGTGGAGGGAATGGCTGCAGGGAAGGCTGAGAGGCTAAGTGTATAGGGTAATTACCAGTCTAGGGCTGTGCTATGTTTTCATTACCATAGAGTCAGTGCAGGTGTGGTGAGGGTGTGTGTAGTTGGTGATGAAGCTGAAAGGGAGGGATTTTGGATAAGGCTGTGAATTTTCAGGTTTTACTCTGCATGTAATGGACAAACTGGGTGAAAGCTTTGGGTAGCGGGGCTGCTCTGGGTTTTGGCAGAAAGCCCTGGGTGCGGTGACTGGGTAGGTTGGAGTGGGCAGCATCTTGCAGGTGCAGAGGTCCCCGTCGAAAGCGGTTGCAATGCTCCTGGCAAAATTTGGGGAAAGTGGGCCAAGTTGGAGATGTGGTGAGGAGACAGCTTTGAGGAGCATCACGGAAGCAGTACTAAAAAGATCTGGAGCATAGTTGGATTGCCCTTATAAGGGACAGAGAAGAGATAACAATTACTCTGAAATTTCAAGTCCGTACAGCTGGCAGCTGTGATAGAAAGTCAGGATGGAAAAAGTGGGGCGGGGCGGGGTGAGAGAAAACAAGTCACGTTTGGACACCTTGATTTTGAGGCATCAGGGGAAGTCCGTGTCAGTGAATTTAGCTGGTAGTGCGGGATGTGGGTTTAGCACTTAGAGCGTGGATCAGAGCAAGGTATGTACAGGAAACTTTGTGATGCTATCTTATTTATGTAGAATTTTAGAATTTACCAAAGAATCTCACATATTAAAAAAAAGAAATAACTCCATGGATGGGGCATTGTTTTTCCATTCTGGGATGAGGAAACTGAGGCCATGCCTACATAAATGTATTGATTAGAAAAGAGTCAAGTTGAAGGAGATTTCTGAGCATATTGTTCCAGCACCTGAAAGTGTGGAAATGGACACTGATATCCTCTTAGTATTTCTGCCCTTTGGAGAGACTTCCTGCAACCCTCCCCTCCCCCAGGAGCAGGGTGACTTCCTCCTCCGGCATTCTCCCTCCACCTCTGTTCCCCTTAGTGGAGAAGTAACCATGTTCACGCTTGGGCAGCCAGATGGACACATCGTGGAGTGAAAACCTAAAGGAAGCTAAATGCCGAGACGGTGGGCAAATGAGAACGAGGGAGGAGCAGAGGGTGACTTCCAGCTGGGACTGGCATGTGCTGGTTCAGCCCGAGCTTCCACAGCACGCCACCTGCTAGCTTAAGAGCTGTGCATACAGCAGCAAACAGAATAAAGAAAAACCCCTTCCCAGTCAGATTACATATTCTAGTGAGGGAGAGAGACAGTAAACAATATAAGCAGAGTAGGTGGTGGCTCGCTGGTGGCAAAAAAGACAGGGGATAGGAGTGTTGGGAGGAGTACAGTTTTAGTGTCAGAGAGGCAGGTCTTACTGAGGTTTTGGCATGTGTGTAAAGACATCAAGGGAGTGACGGACAAGCCGGGAGGTTATCTGGAGGAAAACCATTCCAGACAGGACAGCGAGGGCTGTGGCTTATTAGGGCTAGAGCAGGCTGGCCCTGATGAGCTGGGAGCAGGCCCATGGCTGGGACCCAGTGAGGGAGGGGGAGGAGCAGAACGAATGGGGGCACCGTGGTAGATCATGTGGAGTCTTGGTGACCATTGGGCTGATCTTAGCTTTTATGCAGAAGGACCTGGGAAGCCATTGCAGGGTGCTGGGCAGAGAGGTGACACGATCTGACAACTCCTGGGTGCTCTGTGGAGAGTGGACTGTGGAAGAGTAAGGAGGAAAGTGGGGGCTGTATGCAGGCATCCAGGAGAGGGAATCTGGGGACTTGGAGCCGGGGATAGCACGGATGCCTCCTAAAGAAAGCAACGGCAGAATGTTCAGATGGATTCGATCTGGAGAAGGGGAAGAGGCCAGAAGTCCAGCATGGCCTGAGTAACTGACTAGGTGAGGCTGCCAATGGATGGGGAGGGCTCAGAGAGAGCAGGCTGGGGTGGGGGTCTTGAGTTTGTGTTTGGATGTGCTGTGCTAGAGATACTGCTGGAACATCCAAGTGGAGATGCTGAGTGTGCCTAGAAGTCAGGGGAATGTGAGTTTGGGAGTCATCAGGATACAGATGGTACTTAACACTGCGAGGCTGGGTGAGATGGTTTGGGGCATGGATGTAAGAAAAAGGGGGCCTGCAGCAACTCCCTTGCTGAGCAATTGGAAGAGGAAGACCTGGCTCAGAGACCAAAGGAAGCATCCAGGGTGGGCAAGACCAGGTGGAAGCCCTGCAGCCACAGGAAGAAAGTATTTCCAGGAGGAAGAGAGACCAACTGCGTCCCCAAAGTAGAGGATGGATCAGGTCAGGTGACAGCGACCATTGGATTCACCCACTTTCGTGCCTGGGGAGGCCGCGTTCCCTTGTCCCCTCCAGTGGTGACATGTGGCCACGGGAACTGTCAATGAGACATTGTCTGGCCCTTTGGCCAGTGAGAATAATGCTTCCATGTATCAGTTCTGTCCCTGCTTTAGTACTGATAGCTTTAACTGTCATTCACTGATTTCCTGTTTAATCTGTCAAGTGATCTACATCTACCCCCTCATTTCATCCTCACCGTGGCACGGTAAGGTTACCACATTTTGCATCTGAGGGAACTGATGTTTGGAAAGATTCAATAGCTTGTCCAAGGTCATAGTTAAAGAGGCAGGGCAGGATGGAGAATCCAGGACAATGAAGCTCCCAGGTACATGGGTTTTTGAATGGTGGGCCGTTACTCCAGTGGCCCGGAAAACTCCAGGGCTCTTTCTCCCATACCGGCCATGTATGGGGTCAGCCTTCTATTTTTCCAGGTGGCCTCATGAGTTCCCTGGAGACCCTTAGATGAATTTGTAGAGCAGGTTGGTAATGACCCCAAATCAAAATTGCTCTGTGCTGTATATGTTATGTCAATAGCAGCGCAAAGATGAACTTTGCCAGTGGGAAGCATCATGATTTTGCTTTTTCCTTCGTCCAAACTATGTTTGCTGAAAATCCCTGTCATATGGCCCAGAGGAATATAGAAACCCAGATCTGTTTAAATAAATAATATATAAACTCATGGAAATATGCACACAGAGGACTATTCATTCTGAGAAGACTCTTGGGCAGATAGAGTGATCTAAGAGGACCAGGGACCAGGCTGCGGGCTGCCTGGTTTTACTTCCTGTTGCCCCCTTGCTGACAACATGAGTCTAGCTCCTTCCAGCCTTTGGGAGCTCACCACAGCAGAGTTTGGAGAGGGAGGACAAAGCTCACATAATTGCAGCCGTGAAGTAGCTTCTAATACCCATGGAGCCCCAGACCTTTGGGACCTGTCCTTTGCAGAGGCTTGTCCCTGAAAAGTCCCTGAGAGTGTGAATATCCCCCAGTCTCCATCCAGTGTTACTTCCCAGCCCAGAAAAGGCACTGTTTCCTCTCCTGGCATCGGGGTGCAGCTCAGTGCTGTTGGCAGAGCCTATGGCTTATAATGCCTGGTGGTAGGGAAAAGACAGAAGTTTTGGGTGGTACCACAATTTGGATCCCTGGAGGCTGATCCCATCCTGAGCTAACTGGCAAGGAAGGGGTTTCATGCACTACCTAGTGTAGACTCTAGTGTCAGCCAGATGTGCCCACAACCTGTTTCTGCCAAAACACTGCCTCTTCCACTATAACTGGGGCGTGGCCACTGCCCAGGGCTTGGACCAGCACCACCAAGCCACTCTCCAACAGCAGAACCTCCCAAGGCCATGTTGAAATTAGAGGAAGACGCCCCATCTGTTTTCTACATTTCTCCTGCATGTCTGACTATCCTTCTAGCCAGCTGGATTTCATGAAACCCAAAGTGGATCTTGCCTGGAGCACATTCTCTTCTAATTTTTAAAGCCAGTCTGAGAGTTTGTTCTGGAAAATGTAATATGTGTGGTTCTTTTGCCAGCCTATTATTGAAGAAGAGCTGTTTAGTATCTGAAAAACCTTCTGAGGTTTTCTTTTTTCTTTTCTATCTGTGTTTGAGTTTTTCGTCTCTCACTGAAAATTCCACTTTGCCAAGAATTAAGGGACTCTAGCTCCTGGGAGCTGCCTTTAGGTTTAAACACTGACAGCTCTGCGTCCTCCCAACCTGGGCAGAGGTGTTACTTAACCCAGCCTCTTTACACAACTTGATAGGGAGCTCTTTACCTCCTTCAAAGCCACAGTATTTCTTTTATCAAAAAAAATCTTGTTTCCATTACCACTCCTTGGTCCTGAGTTCTGGCTTTGCTGCTATCCAATTAAACTTGCCTTCCTGGGCTGCAGCTTCATCCGCTTCAAAAGGACCAACTCAGGTGGTCTCCAAGACTTCTTCCAGCCCTGAAGTCTTGTGACTCCGCAGGTTCTTAACTTCTCACCTTGTACTATGCTGGGAAGCACCCAAATCTCATGGCAATTACATTTTTCCTTCAACAGAACATTAGAATGTGACCTCTGTGAAGACAACAGAAATGGAGGAGGCAGCCCATGGGGATCTTCTGAAGCTGTTTTGGTTAACTTTGACTTGGAAGTCCTGGTTCCAGGTTCTCCTGTTTCCTGGGACCAGCTCCAGAGGTTCATTATTTTTGTAAATAATAAATGAATGCATACTAGGGACTTAGGCACTGTTTTGAGTACTGAGTATACAGAAGCAAATAAAGCCAAATACCCTGTCCTCACAAGAGCAATATGCAATATGGTAACATCATGCTATGGGATGGTCAGTTGTATTCTATCAGCCCCCAACAGCTTTGATTCTCCATAATTAGTTTCTCTTGCTTACAATCATCATCTTTAAGATCCACAGTCATTTTTACCTACATAGTATTTTGTAACAATGTTCATGGCAAATGATATGTTTTACTGCCAGACAAGACTGCCTTTTCTTCCTGGCTTGTCTTGGAGGATTCATGCATTCTTCATTAAACCCTCCAACCAGCTCTCTGTGTGAAGATAGGAACCTGATGCTCAGAGAATAATGCGTGGTGACATTTCAAAGAAATGGTCAAACTAGCTATCTAACCCAGATCCCTGACTCTAAATCTAGGTTTCTTTTAATGAAAATCCCAGTGCAAAATGAAGTCATGTGTCCATACAACAGGGAGTCAGCTTCTAGAATGCTAAACCTAGAACTTATTTCATGGGTCCTATTTATCAGCCTCAAACTCCACCCCCAGCATCAGTTAAATTCCTGACAGATTTCTAAAATGGTCTTTGCATTTCTATAACACCAGGTTTGCGTTACCAAAAACCATGTTTTCACTTTATTCTCATTCATTCTTACTCTCATTGTCAAGCCAACTGTGTAATCCTTTGAAAGACATAGCCCAAGACTTGAAGTTATCTACAGATTACATTGCCTAGATCCAGCAGCTCTTTCAAGGACTAAAATATTAGCAGGCTTCCTTCCCTTCAGCTGATTTTTAGTTTTTTACCCCCAGCTTACCATAGCAGCTTAGTGGTGAGCATTCTTGCAAGGTCGTGACTTTAACACCATCACCTGGGTCTCTGTTTTATGACAAGGTGGTCTGTCCTTATCCATGGCCACTAGAGCCCCAGGTAATGAGAAGAGTAGTTAATCTCACATGTGTAGTAATGGGACCTAAATGCCTACTGTGCTCCTTACTAAAATTATTTGAAGGTGACTAAGAACCTCCCATGAAGGTCACAGAAGAGCAGAGTGTACTGGAGCTGAGAGACATGTGTTCAGGTGCTTGTTTCTCTAAGGAAGCAGTAGAGAATGTGAATGGATGTGCTACCTCATCTCTCCTGATCCTGTGTCCTCATGTCTAAAATGGAGATAATGATCCCAGTCTGAACAACCTTGCTGGTTGGCCAGGAGAAAGTATATGAGCTAATAATGTGTGTAAAGGTACTAGGTAAATTACAAAGTTCTGTACCAATGTGAGATCATTATTTGTCTTCTATAAACATAAAAAGTAATTTTCGAAGAGGGAAATGCATGGGAATGTAGAAATAGCTGGCTGTTTTAAAGGACGCACACAAAAGTCTCAGGATACAAAATCAGTGTGCAAAAATCACAAGCATTCCTATACACCAACAATAGACAAGCAGAGAGCCAAGTCATGAATGAACCCCCATTCACAATTGCTACAAAGAGAATAAAATACCTAGGAATACAGCTAACAAGGGATGTGAAAAACCTTTCAAGGGGAACTACAAAACGCTGCTCAAGAAAAGAAGAGAGGACACAAATAAATGGAAAAACATTCCATCCTCATGGATAAGAAGAATCAATATTGTGAAAATGGCCATATTGCCCAAAGTAATTTATAGATTCAATGCTATTCCCATCAAAGTACCATTGATATTCTTCATAGAATTCGAAAAAACTACTTTAAATTTTATGTGGAACCAAAAAAGAACCCATATAGCCAAGACCATACTAAGCAAAAAGAACAAAGCTGGAGACATCATACTACCAGACTTCAAACTGTACTACAAGGCTACAGTAACCAAAACAGCATGATAGTGGTATCAAAAAAGACATATAGACCAATGGAACAGAACAGAGACCTCAGAAATAACACCACACATCTACAGCCATCTGATCTTCGAGAAAGGGGACAAAAGCAATGGGGAAAGGATTCCTTATTTAATAAATGGTACTGGGAAGACTGGCTAGCCATATGCAGAAAACTGAAACTGGGCCAGGCGCAGTGGCTCACGCCTGTAATCC
>NW_012101954.1:2107086-2109498 GCF_000951045.1 Mandrillus leucophaeus
TGTGTGGCCTGGACCCATCTGACCTCAGACTTTCTGCCTCCTTCGTGATGCCCATCTCATGGGGTTGCTATGAGTGTTAAATTGAATGTGGTGCTTTTGTAGATAGTGTCTAGTCTACAGGAAGCCTCAATATGCCCGGCCCCCTTCCCTTATAACAACCCTGGACAGGAAGAAGAACTGGATTTATTTCAGCTTTCCTAAGATGAATGGCAGTGCTTTGTTCCTCCTAACCCTTTTGTGTGGGTGTAATACAGGTATGTTTCCATCAATCAACAGGTATTTATCCAGGGCAGACATCTAGCAGAACAGGCATTGCAGGGGCAGGGAGGGAGACACAGAAGATTCATATTTCCGAGCACAATAGACTAGAAGCCCTTTTTTGGGCGGTGAGACTTCAGCGCGTGAATCAAATGGTTGCCAAATGGGCAGAACTTTTAAGAAATCAGCTAATACACAGCAGAAGACTAAGTTGTGCAATTTTTTTGCATGCTGTGAATTCAGAGAACAGGGAAAGCAATGGTAGACTATGCTGGCCAATGGAGTCTCGAATGAACTATGTGGTCTTTTCAACCCGTACGTTTTAAATGCAGATGGAGATGTCAGGTTTCACTGAATGTATGTGCATATGTGTGTAATTCAAATCATAGTTACAGAATCTAAGGGCTCTTCCACTTATTTAGAGCCTGCCCCATCCTCCCCATCCTTCCTACATGTCAGCTGACATTAGAAATTGGAACTGCAGAGGTCCAAGGAGACGAAACACCATCTTAGGTACAGAAAGGAATTCAGAATTAGAAGCACATAAACACAGAGGATAAATGTAATGACATTTAAATATTTAATTTTAATATTTTAGCCAATCTGTACGCTGTAGATTTCTAGCTTAATGATGTTTATCACATTCTAATCATGTAATTGGAGGGTTGGCAGGAAGTGTGGTGGGGGTGGGGTGTTATTTAATTTAATGGCCATGAGGCTTAGCTTCAAACCAAATAATGAGCAGAATGCACCTTCCAAAGAGTGGATGGAAGCAGGCAAGAGGTCTGAGAGGTCTCAGAAGAGCCCCACGTGACTCTGGGGTTCTTTAATGGCGCTGTCTACGTTCTCGCCCTGTCCTCTCTCAGCCAGATGGTTTCAGTAGTTGGTGCTGTTTTCCATCTACAGCGAGCTATTCTCATCTTTCCTTGAGTAAACACTTTTACTCTTTCTTTTTACTGCTACCATTTAACATTCACACAGTGTCAGAAATGTGCCAGGCAGAGGCTGTGCAAACCTACTCAGATCATCTTGCCTAGCGAACTTAAAATTAATTTTAAAAGGGAAAAGAGGTTGACTGTTGCAGACAAAAGTGGAGGATTACTTAAGGGATCAGCTGTGACTATTTTATTATGCCATCTAGAAAATGATTTTGAGGGGATCCACACGGTTGGGCCAATTGATGTAGGAACGAGGCTGTATGTCTGCCTAGCTTATTCATCTACCTGCTGAACACTTAAGAGCATTGTGACAGGCCCTACACCGGGCACTGGGAAATTGCAGAGTCACCTGATTTGGAGGAACACACTGGAAAACCCAGCATTGCCCACGTCCTACAAAGCACAGAGAAATGGGCCATTGACTGTAACATGGAGGTGGAGGTCTGAGAAGGTGCGACTTTAATGTGCCTCAAAGAGTGGGTAGGTGTTCACCAGATAGCTGAGGGAGGAGGGCAGCCTTTCCATGCAAAGAAGATAGTGTATGCTAAGATATGAAAATATAGGAAAGTGAAAGCACAAGGCACACTGAGAAATCAGCAAGCATAGGACAGGCCTAGGAGAAGTAAAAAGTTGATGTCGTGTTTTGGGAATGGTTTCCATCCCTAGAGTGTCAGGTGATCTTTTAGGCCATAGGAAGTCATCAGCAGGTTTTAAGATGTGTATTTTAGAGGGATGACTCAAGTGGCCACAGAATCATTAGAAGATAAGAGAGAGATTGTAGAAACAAGATGACTAGGATGGGCTCTTCTGTTCTGGGGTAATTGTCACTATTTTGGTGACCTACCTTTGTGCATTTGTCACAGACATGGCTGTTTGATGTGCCAAGAGTCATTTGACCCAGTTGTTTGAGCTGCGATGTTAGTAGTTGGCCAACCACTAACTGTGTTTGCTTTCCATGGGTGCCAGTTGACCTTATTCCTTGACCAGAGTGAGCCTCCTAGACCTGGCTAAGCCCCAAAGGTAGGTGGGTGGGAGGAAGTGTTTGGACCTGTTTTACCCACAAAACTGAGGTAGAGTACAGATATCATGGACAGCGTTGCCCGTGGTATTATAGATATTCTGTCTCTTTAATTGCAAGCCACGAAAACAAACAGGGGCCAAACATCCAGTGAGAATTAAACATCACACAGTGCAGGTGCTCTTGCTCTGCCTGTAT
>NW_012101954.1:2113658-2116376 GCF_000951045.1 Mandrillus leucophaeus
AAAAAAAAAACACAAAAAAAACTGAAATGATCCCTTCCTCCTCAAGATGGATTAAAGACTTAAATGTAAAACCCAAAACCAGAAAACCCTAGAAGAAAACCTAGGTGATACGATTAAGGACATAAGCTTGGGCAAAGACTTCATGACAAAAATGCCAAAAGCAATTACAGCAAAACCCAGAATTGACAAATGGGATCTAATTAAACTAAAGAGCTTCTGCACAGCAAAGAAACTATCATCAAAGTAAACAGGGAGCCTACAGAATGGGAGAAAATTTTTGCTATCTACCCATCTGACAAAGATCTAATATCCAGAATCTACAAGGAACTTAAATTTACAAGAAAACAACCCCATCAAAAAGTGGCCAAAGGATATGAACAGACACCTCTCAAAAGAAGACATTTACGTGACTATCGAACATATGAAGAAAAGCTCCATATCACTGATCATTAGGGAAATGCAAAACAAAACGACAGTGAGGTACTATCTTGCACCAGTCAGAATGGTGATTATTAAAAACTCAAGAAACAACAGATGCTGGTGAGGCTGTGGAGAAATAGGAACACTTTTACACTGTTGGTGGGATTGTAAATTAGTTCAACCATATGGAAGACAGTGTGGCGATTCCTCAAGGTTCTAGAACCAGAAAATACCACTTGACCCAGCAATCCCATTACTGGATATAAACCCAAAGGAATATAAATCTTTCTACTATAAAGACACATGCACATGTGTGTTTATTGCAGCACGATTTACAATAGCTAAGACATGGAACCAACCCAAATGCCCATAAATGATAGACTGGATAAAGAAAATGTGGTACATATACACCATGGAATATTATACAGCTATAACAAGGAATGAGATCATGTCCTTTGTAGGGACATGGATGGAGCTAGGAGCCATCATCCTCAGCAAACTAACACAGGAACAGAAAACCAAACACCGCATGTTCTCACTCATAAGTGGGAGTTGAACAATGAGAACACATGACACAGGGAGGGGAACAACACACACCAGGGCCAGTTGGAGGCTGCGGGGCAAGGGGAGGGAAAGCATTAGGACAAATATTTAATGCATGGGGGCTTAAAACCTAGATGATGGGTTGATAGGTGAAGCAAACCACCATGGCACATGTATACCTATGTAACAAACCTGCACATTCTACACTTGTATCCCAGAACATAAAGTAAAAAATTTAAAAAATAAAGGACACATACAATTTTGACACGCAGCTTCATTAATACTAATTTTGCATCTGTCACCTTAATCTTTTCAAGAAAGCCAAATATTAGGGCAATTTGGAATGTCTATTCAAAAGCATGCAAACAGATCAGTTATTTGAATATTTCAGGTTCCATTCAGATGTTGGTTTTCATGCCAGGCCAGTGAATTTTGGAGATCCTGATTTCTAATGGGCATTTGAATCTGTTGTGCCCAGAGATATCCCAGGGTGAAATGAGAGCAATCACGTTATCTTCCCCAAGTTCCTGGCCCAGGAAATGGGCAGTGGTCAAAGGCAGATGATGCAACTATAAACCCATCCACATTCCAAGAGCAGCGTCCTGCCATGACACTGGTGCCTTCCTCTCCTAAGAACGTGCTTGGTGCTCTGCCTGTGCAATTTTGAGGAGCAAGTGGCATATACCTGGACAATACTACCAGCCTCTCCCACTGCCTGTGACATAGTAGGCCACCTATGGATATTAGGGTGGTTAAGGCTGATAATGTCAGGTGGGGTGGTTCTGAAGGAGAACAGAATGGTCCTCAGCCTTCTTTAATTACTGTCCTTTGACTGTGGGTGTAAAACATCAAAAGCATCTATGGAGCTGTTTAAAATGACTATTTTCAGATGTAACATGTAGAAATTCAAGTTGACTTAGTCTGGGATCTGGGCCTAGGAGTCAGCATTTTGATGATACTAAGCTCAATTCAGTTTGAGCAATCCTAGACCTCTGGGCATGTGTCCTCACTCCTCCCGACATTCTGTGTGGCCTGGACCCATCTGACCTCAGACTTTCTGCCTCCTTCGTGATGCCCATCTCATGGGGTTGCTATGAGTGTTAAATTGAATGTGGTGCTTTTGTAGATAGTGTCTAGTCTACAGGAAGCCTCAATATGCCCGGCCCCCTTCCCTTATAACAACCCTGGACAGGAAGAAGAACTGGATTTATTTCAGCTTTCCTAAGATGAATGGCAGTGCTTTGTTCCTCCTAACCCTTTTGTGTGGGTGTAATACAGGTATGTTTCCATCAATCAACAGGTATTTATCCAGGGCAGACATCTAGCAGAACAGGCATTGCAGGGGCAGGGAGGGAGACACAGAAGATTCATATTTCCGAGCACAATAGACTAGAAGCCCTTTTTTGGGCGGTGAGACTTCAGCGCGTGAATCAAATGGTTGCCAAATGGGCAGAACTTTTAAGAAATCAGCTAATACACAGCAGAAGACTAAGTTGTGCAATTTTTTTGCATGCTGTGAATTCAGAGAACAGGGAAAGCAATGGTAGACTATGCTGGCCAATGGAGTCTCGAATGAACTATGTGGTCTTTTCAACCCGTACGTTTTAAATGCAGATGGAGATGTCAGGTTTCACTGAATGTATGTGCATATGTGTGTAATTCAAATCATAGTTACAGAATCTAAGGGCTCTTCCACTTATTTAGAGCCTGCCCCATCCTCCCCATCCTTCCTACATGTCAGCTGACATTAGAAAT
>NW_012101954.1:2117496-2120018 GCF_000951045.1 Mandrillus leucophaeus
GGATCCACACGGTTGGGCCAATTGATGTAGGAACGAGGCTGTATGTCTGCCTAGCTTATTCATCTACCTGCTGAACACTTAAGAGCATTGTGACAGGCCCTACACTGGGCACTGGGAAATTGCAGAGTCACCTGATTTGGAGGAACACACTGGAAAACCCAGCATTGCCCACGTCCTACAAAGCACAGAGAAATGGGCCATTGACTGTAACATGGAGGTGGAGGTCTGAGAAGGTGCGACTTTAATGTGCCTCAAAGAGTGGGTAGGTGTTCACCAGATAGCTGAGGGAGGAGGGCAGCCTTTCCATGCAAAGAAGATAGTGTATGCTAAGATATGAAAATATAGGAAAGTGAAAGCACAAGGCACACTGAGAAATCAGCAAGCATAGGACAGGCCTAGGAGAAGTAAAAAGTTGATGTCGTGTTTTGGGAATGGTTTCCATCCCTAGGGTGTCAGGTGATCTTTTAGGCCATAGGAAGTCATCAGCAGGTTTTAAGATGTGTATTTTAGAGGGATGACTCAAGTGGCCACAGAATCATTAGAAGATAAGAGAGAGATTGTAGAAACAAGATGACTAGGATGGGCTCTTCTGTTCTGGGGTAATTGTCACTATTTTGGTGACCTACCTTTGTGCATTTGTCACAGACATGGCTGTTTGATGTGCCAAGAGTCATTTGACCCAGTTGTTTGAGCTGCGATGTTAGTAGTTGGCCAACCACTAACTGTGTTTGCTTTCCATGGGTGCCAGTTGACCTTATTCCTTGACCAGAGCGAGCCTCCTAGACCTGGCTAAGCCCCAAAGGTAGGTGGGTGGGAGGAAGTGTTTGGACCTGTTTTACCCACAAAACTGAGGTAGAGTACAGATATCATGGACAGCGTTGCCCGTGGTATTATAGATATTCTGTCTCTTTAATTGCAAGCCACGAAAACAAACAGGGGCCAAACATCCAGTGAGAATTAAACATCACATAGTGCAGGTGCTCTTGCTCTGCCTGTATAATCAGAGGAAGCAGGCCCCAGATGTGAGGACTGCCAGCCCCTCACTGGCCCTGGCAGGCTGTGAAGGTCCGTTCCACTGTGTGAGAAGCATCCTTGAGTCATCCAGTCCAGTCCAACCCCAACACCTAAACATGCTTTGACACCTTTTTGTTCAGGACTGCCCACATTTGAATGGCAGCTTTTCAATTGGCTCCATACTTAGAAAAGTTTTATTTCATTTGTATTCTTTTCTTAGCTGAAGTTCCCACCAGGTTCCTGGTTCACATTTTTCAATCCGCTGCGTCTCATCCATTTTCTTTATTTCCACATAATGACAACCACTTTCATAGATTGCGTGTCAACAGTCTTGGGTGTTTTACATGAGTTAATTCATTCAGTTCTTACTCAGAACCCCGAGAGGTCAAAATTATAACCCTCCTTGTAGAGATCGGTCCAGGGGAACTCAGAGAAGCTTAAGCACCTGTTTGTGCCTCCCTCCTCCTGTTTCTCCCCAGTCGGTTTTTTCATCCCCTTGGGAGTCTGCTTCCTTTGTGCTTTCAACACGTTCTGCATGCTTCTGTTGCTTCTGCTTCCCCTGTCTGAAAAGGAACTTTTCTGTAGACCCAGCTACTCCTTCCAGCTTCAGCCTGGTTCTCTCCTACTCTTGCTGTAACTGTATCTGGCAGCTTCATAGACCGTTATATGAATTCTTAGGACCCAGAGTCAGCCCCACTAGTGACCTCTGCCTCATCTCCACCATGACCCTCCTGGGGACACTCTCCTGCCTTGGCTTCTGGGAGGGAGGGCAGGTCTGGCTTCCCTCCTATCTCAGTGCCCACTGTTTTATCCCTCTCTGGGTCTGCTCTTCCTCTCCAGTCCTTGAATGATGTGTACCTCCTGAAACGAACTTCACGAACCCCTGTTCCTCTCTCTCTCTCTGGGAACTCATCTCTTATCCTGTTCAGACAGGCCCCAGCTGCAGGCACATTCTGTCTGCTAGATCACTAGATAAAATCTCTTCCCATTGTGGGTTTCAGTGACAGCCCTGCCACATCCTCATTCTCTCAGGCAAGCAAACAAGAGGCACCTTTAGCTCCCTTCTCCCAGCCTTTCCCTTCATACCCAAGTGGACAGGAAGTCTTTCTGGATCTTCATCCCTGGAGGCATCCCCACTCTGGAGCTCCTTCCTCTAGATCCCATCACGGTCAGGGCCCCTCATCTTCCTCCTCCTAGATCCCTTTGTCTTCAGGTCATCCTGTGCTCGGAGACTGAGGCAGCCCACAGAATTGCTCTTCTTAAGTCATCACCTGCCTAGGAAGCTGCAGTGGCTCCTTTGCCAACTGTTACATCAAGTCCAGCCTGTCTGATGCTCCAGCTTCTGCCCAAAGTGCCACCCAATCTGTCCATTGATTCCTCTTTCCCTTGACTCCTGGCTTGCTCTCTGGCTTCCAACAAGCAGATCTTCTAAGGTTGTCCCCCATCCCTTCGCAACACCTGCTGTGTGGTTCCATCTGCTTCCCCTTGGCCTGAACACCCTCTGAGCA
>NW_012101954.1:2120504-2122175 GCF_000951045.1 Mandrillus leucophaeus
GGCAGGGCAAGACTCCATCTCAAAAAAAAAAAAAAAAAAGAAAAGAAGAAAAAAAAATGTTGTTTCTTAGAGTAACACATACTCATTGTAAAACGTTTTAAGGAATAGAAAAGCATACACAAGAGATAAAAATCACTTATAATTCCACCACCCAGAAATTACCATTATAATTTATATGTATCCTTCAAAGAAATAAATGTGCATGCATATATAGGGTAATATTATTTTTATATAACTGAACTATGCTATTTATATATCTTCTCTAACCACTATAATATGAAATTTTTCCTATCCCACTAATTTGTCTTTAAATAGCATTTTTAATAGCTGTATAATAGGCTATCATACGGATGTGCAATTGATTTATTTAGCCAGTCTTCTACTCTAGGTCATTTTGTGGCTTCCAGCTTTTCAGAATTATAAATAACAAAAGTCCCTATTTCCTATCTCTAGTCATTTGTTTTAGACATTATATGATTTAGCATTTTTTGTAATGCAAAGGCAAGGTGCATTTATTGAGCTACTGCTGAGTGCCAGCATCTATACTCAGTACTTCCCTTCCTCACATAACCCTTCAGAGCCTCCTTGCAAAGTAGATATTATCAACATCTCAAGTCACTTGGCTTCAGTCACCCAGTTGCTAGGATACAAGGTTCAGATTTGGCTCAGCCTTTGATCCCAAGTCCAACCCGCATCGCTCTGTCCTCTTGTGATGGCATTGACAGTACACCGGTGCGCATCTGTGGGCAAGCTCTAAGTGTTAATGAAGGGAAGGGAGGGTTTCATTTATTTTATTACCATTTTCCAACTGGGTTATAAGATCCTCCTAGGTGTCTGATGTATACATTAGGGTTAATCTTAGACCTAATCAGAGCTGGAAGGGATTTTCTCATTTTATAAGTTAAGAAACTAAGAGGTTTAAGAAGTATCTAGTGTCAGGTTGTAAACTGTATTGGACAGCCTACAGTGGACACATAAAAACATCTTTAAAAAATTATTGCCATCTGGGCATGGTGGCTCACACCTGTAATACCAGTACTTTGGGAGGCCGAGACAGGCGGATCACTTGAGATCAGGAATTCAAGACCAGCCTGGCCAACATGGTGAAACCTCATCTCTACTAAAAATACCAAAAAAAAAACTAGTTTAGGCAATGTGGCGGGCACCTATAATCCCAGCTACTTGGGAGGCTGAGGCAGGAGAATCGCTTAAACCTGGGAAGCGGAGGTTGCAGTGAGCCAAGATCATGCCACTGCACTCCAGCCTGGGCTACAGAGTGAGACTCTGTCTCAAAAAACAAAAAAATATTTTCTTTATTATACAGACTTATCTTTTCTGTGCACATGTATCAGAATCTGCAGCTGTACTGAAGTGCAATACAGGCTGTCTTGTCCAAGGCTGCAATTTCAGTAGCCACTGTACTGCATCAGTGTTGAAGAATCAACTGTGAAGCCCCACTTAGTTCACCTGTGAATTCCTTGATTTACTTCAGGTAGAGCAGAGCTATGAGAAGGCTATAGTCCCAGCTTAGGATTTCATTCCGCAGAGAGTTAAAATCTCAATTTTTCATTGTCTGTTACCTAGGTCTCTCTTCTTTAGGCAAGTGTTTCTCAGACTATTTTCAATAGGGCTGGCAAGGGCCCTGTGAATTTCTAATAAGCTCCCGGGGGA
>NW_012101954.1:2122335-2149184 GCF_000951045.1 Mandrillus leucophaeus
AAATGGCAAAACTTATGTCATTCAAAACCTGTGTCATTCAAATCGTTCATCCTTTACATCTTTTGAAGTCCAGAATGCATTCATAGGTTTGTAATCATCCTAGTTATGGGCTTGAGCCTCTTCCTGCTCAACCTCAGGCCCTCCCGCCACCGGCTGTAGTTTCAGTCCCATCCAGGCCTGAGTCCATCTTTCTCAAGTGGAGCAGTGTACCAGGCACTTCATCTGAGCAACGGATGCCCAGAACCTGGGATCTTGAGAGCTGAGGTTGGGTCCCCAGGACAGTGATGTTCTCACTGAACTACAGGGTCTGCTGTCGCCTCTCTCTGCCCCTAATGGAGCACAGCCATTTGCCTGGGGATCTGGACTGCCCCCTTGTTAGCTTTTGACAGTCACTTCTCCACAGGAACTGCTTCTCCACAGGAACTGCTTCTCCGCTCTGTCCCTGAGTGGTATCTAGAATCTGTTTAAACTGCCACAGACCTCCCCAGAACCCCAATATCTCATTCTGGCACCCACATTTTACCATTGCCTGGATTTATTCTGCCATCCCTACCCCAACATCAGTCCAGGGACCTGGCACCCAGTTCTGATAAAGTTGAGTTTGCTGTACCCCCATCGGACTCTGAAATTGTGCTGCCATCCCTCTCTCTCCTCTCCTGGGGAAGTTCCAGAAGCTCCCCAGTCCTGCTGGTGTGAAATGTGGTCGTGTTATCACTGGGAAGGAGTCCCTGACCTAGTTGACTGCATTAATCCAGACTTTCTAGTACAGTGTCTCATCCGCAGCAGCATTGAGATTTCAGACCAGATCGTCGTTGTTGGGAAGTGACCTGTGTAGAATGTTTAGCCGTGTCCCTGGCCTCTACCCACTAGATTCCCACTAGCAGCCCCCAACCATGTGACCACCAAAAATGTCTCCAGATATGTCACGTCTGCTGGGGCGATAACCCTTCCTCTCCCTACCTTAAGAACCACTGCTTTGGGAGGCCGAGGTGGGTGGACCACCAGAGGTCAGGAGTTTGAGACCAGCCTGGCCCACATGGTGAAACCCTATCTCTACTAAAAATACAAAACTTAGCCAGGCTAGTGGCGGACACCTGTATTCCCAGCTACTTGGGAGGCTGAGGTAGGAGAATCGCTTGAACCCTGAAGGTGGAGGTTGCAGTGAGCCGAGGTCATGCCATTGCAGCACTGCTTTAGAGCATTTATGCATTCAGCAGTTCATTTATTGTTGTGAGGCAGGTTCTTTCACCAATGGTGACTCACTTAATGCTCACAATAACTCCATGAAATGATTGGCTTTAGCCCCATTTTACAGATGAGGAAGCCAAAGCCTGTTGAGGTTATATGTGAAAGGATAACAAAGGAAGTGCCAGTACCAAGATTTGATTCCAGGTTGGTCTGACATCAAAACCAATGTTCTTAGAGATGAGTGGTTACAAGTAAAAGACACCCATTCATAGGGTTTATTTTAAGGACACAGTTGGATAGTTGACAGGCAGCTCGTGCCTGCATCTTTCTGCACAGTGTCTTCTCCTGGCCTCTGCTCCCCTCCCTGCTGTAGCTTCGGTGCCAACCCCAGCCCCCAACCTTATTAAAGTCTCTTAGTCTCTGTGTCTGAAATCCAGATTCCCAGGAAAAAAACAATGTGATTGACTCAGCTCGGGTGAGTCATTTGCTCAAAGTCCAATAAGTGGTGTGTGTTCGGGGTGGGCTTGGTGAGGGGAGGAAGTGATTGGTTTCTCCAGTACCCCCTAGCTCTTGCAACTGACCCTAAGCTACCATTGCCCTGCTGTCACCATGGCCACGGAGGCCAATTTTGCCCAACCCCATGGGACAAAGATTTTACCAACCAGTGCCTAGGCCACAGCATCCTACAAAGTGAAACTGCTGGAGATGTGGGCAGACACATCTGTTTCTTCCATTTAGCAAACAAGTGGAGCCAGATCAGCCCCCCAGAAATCAATCTTTACCAAGACTTAATGAAGAGTTAGCTAGTTAATAGCCCATGACAAATCCAAAGGCTGTTAGAGGTCTGACAACCTAGACGTTAACAGCAGCAGTGGCCAACTTCCAAGAGATTACTGACATTCAGGGCCATTCAGAAAGACATCTGGGAGGAAATATTCATGGAATTGTTTCAGGCACAGCTAGGGAGGCGGGGAGGAAAAGAAGACTCAACAGCTTAGTAATGTACAGTGACACTGGCATCTCTGAGCAAGAGCACAAGTTGCTCGTGAGCTTTTTAATCATAGAAGAGTTCAGAACCTGAAGGAGCAGCGAATGTCAGCGGAATTTCTTCCAGCTTAAAATGAATCTAACAGGCCCCCAGATGACCAGAACCCTGGTGCTGTCTGAGGTGTTTCCAGGGGTTGTTGCCTCATGACCGGGTGACCAATAGTCAATGCTACTGATCGCTAAGCTGTACACTTAGGTGACTGTCACATACAAATGAGTGTGGCCTTTAGCTTCTGATCTTGTGGGCTTTTTCTGGTGCTGCTGCCTCTGCTGTGTTTCGAAGGTGTTAGCACCTATGGCCTTTTCAGTGCCTCCAGCAGGTCTGGATAGTGCACCTCTGTGGGCTGAGCACTCTGCCCTTGAGGAGTCGCCAGCCACAGAGGGATGGCTTGTTTGAGACCAGACAGATGACAAGGCAATTTATTGCAGGCTTTAAGAAGAGTGGAAACAAACACACCTAGGGAATGCATTTTCGGACTTGTCTGAGCAGGTGCGATGTTGTCACACAGTCCCTGCACACGGAGGCATGGTGCCACCATCCAGAGATTCAGGAAATGCCTCCTGCTCTCTGGGAACGCACACTGGTATGGTCGGGAAGTGGATACAAGCCCTTGCCCTCATTACCCACATCTTACCCGTCAGTAAATGCTCTCAGCTGTGTCTCCAAATTACACCCCAACCCACTACATCTCTATCTTCCATCCACTGTGCTAGACCTGGCCACCATCACTACCACCAACCACCACCAACCATCTCATGTCTCCACTCTGTAAGCCATTACTCACTCAGCAACCAAAATCATCTTTTAGGTCACGTCCCTGCTTAAAATGTTTTGGTGGCTTCCTGTTCCACATAGGATAGAACCCTGACTGCTTATCACCACTGGGAGAGCCTGCTTTCCTCTTCAGCCTGTGTCCTGCTATGCTGTTACAGCTCAGGATGATGTAGCCTCCTGGCCCCTCTTGCTAGTCCTCACATCCATCAAACTCACTCCCACCTAAGACTTTCACACATGCTTTTCCCTCCACAGGCAACACTCAGCCCTCAGACACAGTCTTCTTTTCTCTCAGGCCCCAACCCAAATCTACCTTCTTATAGCAGACCTCTCTGACCCATCCGAAGTTGCCTCCTGCCTCACGTCACTCTGTCACATACACCTGTTGTGTTTTCTCCATAGTATTATTACCTACAATTTTCTTGTGTATTTCTCTTACTATGATAGAGGTGCAAATAATCAGGGGAATTAAGTAAGGCATATATTATGCTCAGGGACCACAGTGAGGTGAAGGCTTCAGGGCAGTGGTAACATTTGAGCTGGAACTTGAAACAGAGGTTTGATTTGCCAGGTCAAGAGGTGGATGGAGAGATTTCATTAGAGGCAATGGCGTGTGTGAAGGCACAGAGGCTAGGGAATGTGTTACCCTTAGGGAACAGCTTTTAGACAGCATACCTGTAGCCTAGACTGCATAGGAAGGCAGAGCAAGAGTTGCTGGGGGCATTTAGACTTCATCTTGTGGGCAGTAGGAATCCTCAGTGCACAGGGAGGGATTCACTAGACCTCATGGATTTGCTCAATGGAACCATAGGGTTTGAAAGTATAATTGAGGGGTTTATTTGGAATATTTTTATTCCAATTTTATTAGGAGCCAAGCCTAGAGAGGGAGGGAGAGTGTGTGCTAAGACCAGGAGCTTCAGTTTGGAGTAAGAATCAAGGAGGGGCTTTGGAGCATGAGATCTTGTTTTCCGATCCCACCTTGAAATGAACAGCTACGTGACAGTCGTGTGTGCTAGGTTCGTGCTTGTCTCTGAGAGATGAGAAATGGCAGAAGGAACAGCCGTGAAATCAGCAGATTAACTCTTCAAAGAAGACACTTATATTTTCCATTGATGGCTTCCTCCCTCTCCTGTTAGTTCAAGCTAGACAGAAGCAGAAGTGCTGCATGATGAGGGTTAGATGCTCTTTGTAATTCTACAGCAATGAGTCTTTTTTTTTTTAAACACCTAGATGTCAGTACTATTTTGGGCATATGTGCTGGGGAGCAGTTGGTGATGACCTCACAAGTGTGTGACTTTGAAGACCAAATGACACAGCTTTTGAGTAAAACAAGCTCTGATCTTCTAATCCCTGGACTCCAGGGTTCTCGAATTCAGAGCAAAAGTGGTACTCCACACTGCCCCTGTCCCTGGTCATCGCCATATCCTCAACCCCTCCTCGCCCCAAGCTGCTGAGTGTGCACAGAACTTGTGTGGTTGGTCTGGGGCTCCAAGACAATTTTCCTTAGACAGACAGCCTGTACTCAGCTGGGTGTCCATGCTCCTATCATCTACCTTGAGATGGGGTCAGCATTGTATAAAGTTCTCTTTCTCCACTTTGAGCCTCTGTTTCCTCATCTCAGGACAGAGGATGAGCAATACTTACCTGGAGACACTGGAAGAGAGACTGGCCTTTTGCATTCTGTAAGGGATCATATGAATGTTCGTTATTATGACTTCTGGCTTCCAGAGCATAAATCCTAAACTCACCTGAGTAAGAACTGGATAGGACCTTGGGGTTCATCCAGTCCAAATGCCAGGCCAGTGAAAGAGTTCTTTCTCAGCAGTTTCCAGCAGGCAGTCACCCAGCCTCAGATTGGATACCTTGAGTCACAGGGAGATTGCTCTTTCCAAGGTTCTTTATTCCAGCCACACATACACAGGTTTCAGTGTTAAAATGCATTCCCTTATATGCAGCCTGGCTTCAAGTAATTTCCAATTTCTTGTCTTTCCCTCTAGAGCTGTGCTGTCCCAGATAGTAGCCACTCTGCGAGTGGCTGTTGAGTATTTGAAATGTGGCCAGTCCACACTGAGATGTGCTACAAGAGTAAAATGTATACATATGCATAAGTACATTTTCTATTTATATAAATACATTTTAATATTTATTATTTTTTTCCTTTTACAGGTTGAAAGGATAATATTTTGGCTATGTCAAGTTAAATGAAATGTTGTTAGAATCAATTTTACCTGTCTCCTTTTACTTTTATAATGTGGCTACTAGAAAAATTTAAATTATATAGGTGACCCACATTATACTTTTGCTGGACAGTGTGGCTCTAGAACTATCCAAAATAAACTAGATCCAGCCCTTTTATCTAACAGCCCTTCAGATGTTTTAAGGCATGTATCTTTTGCCCCTAAGTTTTTCTGGACATTTATTCACAAGTCTTCATTGAGTGCCTGCTATGTGCCAGGCACCGTGTAGATGCTAGGGTGGGATGGGATGATGAGCAGGACCAGCATAGTCTTCTCACTCCTAGGGTTACAGTTTGATGGGTAGGTAGGCATCAATCACAGCCTCACAAGCAGGACTGTGCTCCCAACGGTGACTTCTTGGAGCCCTCTTTTTATAAGACACTTTTATTTGACAGTAGATTTACAGAAGAGTTCTGAGGGTAACACAGAGAGTTCCCACAGACCCCACATCCAGTTTCCACCATGATTAACATCTTACATTAATATGGAACATTTGTCACAACCAATGACCAATATCAATACATTGCTACTATCTGAAGTCCACATTTTATTCAGATGCTTTTAGTTTTTCGCTAATATCATCTGTTTTGTCCCAGGATCCCATCAAGGACATCACATTACATTGAGTCATCATGTCTCCTCTTGGCTGTGACAGCTCCTCAGACTTTTCTTCTTTTTGATACCCTTGACAGGGTTGGGGAGTACTGGTCAGGGATTTTGTAGAAGCTCCCTCAGTTGTGATTTTCTCATGGTTTGTTGTTGTTGTTGTTGTTGTTGTTTGTTTTGTTTTTACTTCTCATGGTTAAACTGGGGTTATGGGTTTGGAAGAGGGAGGACCAGAGGTAAATTTCCATTCTTCTCCTATCATGTCAAGGGCACATACAATCAGTAGGACTTATCACCAGGGGTATTGGCTGAGGGAGTGTTTGTCAAGTTTCTCCACTGGGAACCTGCCCTCTTTTCCTCTTTGCCTACTGTTTGGCAGGAAGTCACTGTGTGCAGCCCACACTTACAGAAGTAGACTCCACCTCCTTGAGAGTGGCACATGTACATAAATTATCTGGAATTCTTCTGCATGGGAGGTTTGTCTGTTCTCACCATCCGTTTATTCAGTTATTGGTTTCTGTCAGTATAGATGCATGGATATCTATATTTTGATATATAATCCAATACTACTATGTTATGTTGCTCAAGGCATTCCAGCTTTGGCCACTGGGGTCTCCTTCAGTTGGCTGTTGTGTCCCTTTGATGTATCCCATCGATGTTCGTTTTCCAGCAACTTTTTACTTTCTGGCTTATGAGATGCTGTAGACTCATGCTGTATTAAAATGGGGATGTTTTTGTGCCTGTCTTATGGAGCTGTCCTGAAAATTAAATGATCTACTGTAAGTAATGCTTATTTCCCTGTATACTTCTATAATATTTGTTTGTTTGTTTGTTTTAACAGTTGTAGCACCACACTGAACTTTAGTCAAGCAAAAAATGATCCCAAGTCTTTTTTCACTGAAACGCTTTTTAAGTCAAAGCCCTCTATTCTTTTTTTTTTTTTTCTTAAGTGCTGGGATACATGTGCGGGATGTTCAGGTTTGTTACCTAGGGAAACATGTACCATGGTGGTTTGCTGCACCTATCAACCCATCCCCTAGGTATTAAGCCCCACATGCATTAGCTATCCTGATGCTCTCCCTCCACCTGCCCCCACCCACAGGCCCCAGGATGTGTTGTTCCCCTCCCTGTGTCCATGTATTCTCATTGTTCAGCTCCCAATTATGAGTGAGAATATGTGGTATTTGGTTTTCTGTTCCTGCATTAGTTTGCTAAGCATAATGGCTTCCAGGTTTATCCATGTCCCTGCAAAGGACATGATCTCGTTCCTTTTTATGGCTGCATAGTATTCCATAGTGTATACGTACCACATTTTCTTTATCCAGGCTATCATTGATGGGCATGTGGGTTGATTCCATGTTCTTGGTATTATGAATAGTGCTGCAATGAATATTCACATGCATGTATCTTTAAAATAGAATGATTTATATTCCTTTGGGTATATACCCAGTAATGGGATTGCTGGGTCAAATGGGAATCCTGGTTTTAGGTCTTTGAGGAATTGCCACACTGTCTTCCACAATGGTTGAACTAGTTTACATTCCCACCAACATTGCAAAAACATTCCTATTCCTACACAGCTTTGCCAGTATTTATTGTTTCCTGACTTTTTAATAATTGCCATTCTTACTGGTGTGAAATGGTATCTCATTGTGGTTTTGATTTGCATTTCTCTAATGATCAGTGATGTTGAACTTTTTTTCATATGTTTGTTGACTGCATAAATGTCTTGAGAAGTTTCTGTTCATGTCTTTTGCCCACTTTTTAATGGGGTTGTTTATATTTTTCTTATAAATTTAAGATCCTTGTAGATTCTGGACATTAGACCTTTGTTAGATGGATAGATTGCAGAAGTTTCATCCCATTCTGTAGGTTGTCTGTTCATTCTGATGATGGTTTCTTTTGCTGTGCAGAACTTCTTTAGTTTAATTAGATTTGATTTGTCAGTTTTTGCAAAGCCCTCAAGTCTCTACTTGTGTAGGTATTTTTTCCTCTTAATGCAGAACTTCCTTTCCTTATTCATTCTCATATTGTATATTCCACGTCGTGATTGCATCCTGTTGTGATTTCCTACAGTGTTGATTTGTGCATTCCACTTCATACAGTCTCTGCATTTGACAAACAGGCAGACAAGACAAAGGCTGGGCCACATGCAGCCTCTCAAGCTCTCTGCACCCATCACCCCACAGGCATCTGCATGTGGCCCCTTCTTTAGCCAGCATCCCGCCATCTTGAATCAAGGTTATCAGGAAAGACATTGTCACATGAGATTCACTGTCTATCAGCTTTTCCCTAATTTATTCCATCTAATGACCTTATGAAAATAGGAAGTGAGGTTGGTCAGATTCGATTTATCTTCAGAACATACATTTGTACTCATATTTATTGCCTTTTTTTTTTTTTAGAATCCACAAACCGTGGTTAACTTCACTCTGTAATTTTGCTAATGTCATTTCCAGAATCTGTGTCAGTGTTTAAAAACTAAGCAGTTACCTGGTGCCAGTCTTGAGGTATTTTCTCCATTTTTCCGTATTTTTCCCATGTAGTCTTTGTTGCTTCTGCAGTTTCATCTGCATCTAATAATACATGGGGCTTGCAGGGGCACTTGAAGTAATTTGAAGATGTATTTTCCTTCTTTCCCCTTTATTTCCAGGTTCCAGTTCCTTCATAACCACATTTGTTCAGCCTTTGGGGGTTGAAGAGCATTATCCTTGAAGGCAAAATAAAGCATACAAAATTACAGTTAAGTAAATACAACTCCTTGCTGAACCATCTGCTCTAAATTGAAGACCCATCCTTTGCTCCTGCTTTTTTCTGCTCCAAAAAAATGGCTTTCTGAGATCATTACTTTTCAGAACCTCAGGCCCTTTTGGGCCAGAGCAGGGCAAATACTTTGCTTAGAGTTCCCTGCCACTCTTCTGTATCCATCCTTAAAAACAGGACACTCCTTCCATCATTTGTCACTGGAAATTCTAAGTTGATCCAAGGGTTCTTGTTTAAACTATAGACTCATATTATTATTTCCTCCCATATGGTATTAATGAGAGTGTTTATTTTTCTGGACTTCCTTCTCTCCAAAGCCACGTTCCCTGTAATTTCCCTTCCAAACAATTTGCAATTGTTCTAATATCCAGAGGAGGTCCGTTGAGACCTTCACTGCTCTACCTTCGCTTTTCTGCCGAGAAAAGACACCTCTTATCACTGTCCCCTGCCTAAGAAAGCCTTGCTGGCAGCAGCATGGGTAGGGTTTATGGGAGCACCTGGACTTCAGGATCCTCAGGGTAAACTCCAGCATCCAGAGTTGATTGGAGAGAACAAACTCAACCCCTTCCCACTTTTAGCTTTCTTCACTGTGAAAGGAGTTGGCTTTTAGCTTTCTTTACTGTGTCACCCAGTTAATTCGTTCATAATGGATACACAAACATCATGACACTTTCTCCCTCCAGCCAGAAAATACATTCCCAAACATCTCAAGGTCTCCCTGCCTGTGCCCTTCCAGAAAGTAACCCTTGCCTGACAGTTGCCCTTCTGGGCTGTCAGAGCACCCAGCCAGCTGCTCTGCTGTGCCAGTCTCAGGAAGCCTGGCAAGCACATAAGTCCATTCTTAGCTTTATGTCATTCCAAGCCGAGGGTGCTGGGGCCTGACTACCACCTGGACTGCTGGTAAGAAGGTTGGCACTCGGGCAAGGCTGCACAGGGAAGAGTGGATCCAATGCCCCTTCCCTAGGGCAGCCCGTCAGCCCGTCATTTCACTGAGCAAAGGGATCTCAGGAAAAGCCAGCTTAGAATAGAGGTTACCGTATTCATTTTCTTATTACTCTCAAGCTGCTTGCTTTTTCCTGAAGATAATGGTTAGAACTGAGAATATTGGCAGGCTCCAAGCATCACACGCAGTCCTCGGAAAAAACAAAATACAGTGGATTTTCAGTCCCAACATAGAGAAGGTCCCAGGGACTGATGTGCCTATCTTCCCAGAAGTGCAGAAACAGACCAGGAGACCAGTCCATCTGTGAGGACACAGTCCCAGAGAGATGGATTTTCCTTAGGCCCCGCCTTTGGGGATGGAGAATCCAGCCCCATCCAGACCCAGCACTTGAGCCTCCGTGCATTGACCAGAATGTCTGCTGCTTCTTGATGCAAGTTCTCCTACAACCTCATGTGCCAGCCCACTAAAAGAATCGATGATCATCAGAGGCTGCATGGGCTGTCAGAGCCATCCCATTTCTCAGTGGACAAATGAGCACATTTGGTTGCAGAAGGGAGAGGGGCCTTGCCCTCAGCAACACCAGGGGACTAACAGAAGTTGAATGTGGACCCAGCTCTGATGATGATTAATACTAATGCCTATTATTAAACAAAGCCCACCTCTTTGCCAGGCAGTGTTCAAGGCTAATGGCATTTGTCACCTCTCCTTTTTATTGTAAGTATGATACATCCTATTGTCCCCAGTTCCCCAGGTGATGAAACAAGAAGCAGAGAAGGAGTGTGACTTGCGTGTGGTCACACATCTGGTAAGGGGTCAGCTGAATTTGGACTTGAGCCTTATCATCACTGTTGATTACATGCAGCCATCTTTTGAATGCTGCGCTAGATTCCTGTGTAAGCGTGAGAGTGTGTGAACGTGTGTGTGTGCACACCTGATCCGTGTAGCATCTCTAGAAGGTGGAGGGTGTTTCCACAGATCCAGAAACTGAGGTCAAGTCTTGACAGTCTAAGTTCAGTGCCCTTTCTGCTATTTAAGGGAAAGAGGCCTGTCTGTGGGTTCTAACCCTATAAATAAATAATAAATGGGGTTCATTATTGAGTTTTCCCCCTTTTACTCAATAAGTTAAAATCAACCAAAGTGTTGAGCTTCACCCCTCACCCATCCCCTAAGCCCATTCCTTTTAAGGGAATGGCCTTCAGATGACCTTGAAAATAGGATGTTGGGTGTCTCACAGGGTATGGCTACACCCCACTGGGTGACCCCACCTGCTGTCCCATGGAAGAGAAGAACAGGCAAATGTGGCACATCACCCCATTCACGTAGGGACACCCAGTACTCTCTGGGAGATGAATATTCCAAACCCACATCACCATGGACCCCATCAGGAGGCACTTAGCTGCTGAGGTTCTCAGGGACAATACTTTCCTGGGGCTGCAGAAACAAAGTACTACAAACTGGGTGGCTTAAAGCAACCCAAATGTATTCTGTCACAGTCCCAGAAGCCAGAAGTCCATGATCAAGGTGTCTCAGAGTTAACTTCTTCTGGAGGCTCTAAGGAAGAATCAGTGCCTGCCCCTCCTGCCTTCTGGTGGTTGCTGGCTGTGCGAGCTGTTATTTGGCTTAGAGACACGTCCCTTCAATCTCAACCTGCAATCACCTTCCCCTCTGTGCCTGTGTCTTTCTCTCCTTTCTCTTATAAGGACACCAGTCACTGGATTTAGAGCCTATCCTAAATCCAGGATGATCTCATCTTGAGATCCTTCATTTCATCTTACGTGACCCTATTTCCAAATGCATCACACTCACAAGTGCTGGCGTCAGGATTGGAGCAGTATCTGTTTGAAGGCACTATCCAACCCACTCTGTCACTGCTCTGTCATGATATATCAGCAGCTTGGGAAGCAGTTGGAAGTCTCGGGGTAACTGAGCTTCCCCCTTCCATCTCCAGCCTCTGTCACTAAGTAGATCAACCTCCTCCCTAGGGGATGTGTCCCGTCACAGAGAAAGGCCAAAGCCAGGGTGCTAGAATGGGTTTCTGCAAGGACAGTGTTATCTGTCTGTTTCCAGGAAGCTGACAGGTGCCCTGTGGCTGGGCTGGTTTAGCCTTCTCTCTGCCCTCAGGCAGGGGGCTGGGTTCCATAACTTCCCAAAGCCCTTTCCAACCGGGGCACATGCCACTTTCTCTGGCAGCATGGTACGTCCTCCGGAGTGTCACCTTCCCCATGCTACTTCCGTCACCCCCACCCAGCACTTTTCCCCAGGGCTGGACAGGACACATACCTGGCCCTCAGGGAAGCTTGTCACTTCACTCATTATCCAGCCTGTGAGCAGCGGCTGGCAATGTGCCCACCATGAGCTCTGTGCTCCCGACCAGATGGCATACGAGGAGCCCAGGGCTGCTCATTCCACAGTAAGCCTAGTGGCTGACTTCCCTGGATTTAGATATCAAAACTTACATTGGTGGAGAGAAGAGGCCATGCAGATGCAGGGGTCTCTACAGATGCAGAGGTCTCTACACTGAGGCCTCCTTTAGCACAGAAGACCCTGTGACCTCATCCAACCAGCATTGCTGCCCATAGCCCTAACACAGCCTGATAGGTGCATATTGCTGTAGTCAATCATGCATGGCTTAATGATGAAGACACTTTCTGAGAAATGCATCGTTAGGCAATTTTGTCATTGCAGGAACATCACAGGGTGTAGTCACACAAACTCAGATCGTGTATCCTACTGCACACCTAGGCTATAGGGTGTAGCCTATTGTTCCTAGGCTACAAACCTGCACAGCATGTGACTGTACTGAATAGTGTAGGCAGTTGCAACACAACGGTAAGCATTTGTGTATCTAAACATAGAAAAGGCACAGTAAAAATACAGCATAAAAGATAATGGTACACCTATAGAGGGCACTTACCATGAATGGAGCTTGCAGGACTGGAAGTTGCTCTAGGTGAGTCAGTGAGTGAGTGGTGAGTGAATGTGAATGCCTAGGACGGTATTGTACACTCCTGTACCATAGGCTACACTACATTTATTTCAAAAAATTTTCTTACAAATAAAGTAACCTTAGCCAGCTGGGCTTGGTGTTTCATGCCTGTAATCCCAGTACTTTGGGAGGCCGAGGTGGACAGATTATTTGAGGTCAGGAGTTCAAGACCAGCCTGACCAACATCGTGAAACCCTGACTCTACTAAAAATACAAAAATTAGCTGGGCACTGTGGTGCAGGCCTGTAATCCCAGCTACTCGGGAGGCTGAGCACAAGAATCGCTTGAACCTGGGAGGTAGAGGTTGCAGTGAGCCGTGATTGAGCCACTGCACTCTAGCCTGGGTGACAGAGCAAGACTGTCTCAAAAAAAAAATAAAAAATAAAATAAATTAACCTCAACTTACTGTAACTTTGTTACTTTATGAACGATTTGGTTCGTTAGTCAAAACACTTAGCTTAAAACACAAACCCATTATACAGCTGTATAAAAGTACTTTCTTTATATCCCTATTCTATAAGCTTTTCAGTAGTTTTATTTTTGAAGACAGAGTCTAGCTCTGTCACCCAGGCTGGAGTGCACTGGCACGAGCTCGGCTCACTGCAACCTCCACCTCCTGGGTTCAAGCAGTTCTCCTGCCTCAGCCTCCCAAGTAACTGGGACTGCAGGCGCACACCGCCACACCCCGCTAACTTTTTGTATTTTAGTAGAGATGGGGTTTCACCATGTTGCCCAGGCTGGTTTCGAACTCCTGAGCTCAGACAATCCACCCACCTCGGCCTCCCAAAGTGCTAGGATTGCAGACGTGAGCCCCTGTGCTTGGCCGGTAGTTTTTAAATTTTTATTTTTGTTCACTTTTTAAACATTTTTGTTAAAGATAAAACATGCACATTAACCTAGGCCTACCCAGAGTCAGGATCATCAAGACATAATTGGGTGATGGAGATTCTGCAGCATCATTATAATCTTATGGGACCACTGTCATCCTATTTGCGGTTCATCATTGACTGAAACATTTGTTACATAGTTCATGGATGTATTTGGATCTGAGCTCCTGCAAGCACTGGTCTTACATTTTGACATTCAAAGTAATTAATGACGTGCCTTATATGTGTTGGGTGAGTAAGTGTTTGTAAATTACTGTTTTGTGAATTAGCATTTTCCCTCTTCTCTACCTTTGCACTGGGGTCTGGTGTACCTAAGTGCCTAATAAGTGATCCTTGTTCTTCTGGGTTTCCCCTCTCCTTCCATGAGTCTAGGGGTGTTTAGAGGCTGACTGGCTCATGCCCACAGCTCAGCCCTGATGATATTTCAGTATCACAGATATCAGACTGAGAGTGGACAGAAATGAATGTAGACATGGATGAAAGGGAGGGCTTGTCTGAGTTCTCTCCCAGGGATCAAAGAGGAAGAGACGCACAGCAGAAGAGGTCTTCTCTCCACTCCCCACTGGCATGTGACTCAAACTCCTAGTTCATTAGTAGCTGCCCCTCTGAAAGTCCTGAGAGACTGAGACTTCCCAAGGGTCTGTTCACTGAATACGCCAGAGGTGTCCTCTTACAGGGATTAGCTATGAAATCTCTAAAACCCAAAGAGCTAGTAGGGCTGTTGGCTGTTGGGAAGATCCTGAGAAAGCTAAGAGGTGGAGGATGTGCACCCACTGTCCATCCCCAGTGGCCACTGTGGTGTAGATGGGGAGCTACAGGAGGTTCCAGACCTTCAGGAAAGCAGAGAGTTGAACAGCATGCTGGCAGAACAGGCCAGGAGGACCAGGAGCCTGCCGGGTTGTCCTCCTAGGCAGCCCATCACCTGTTAGACACCCCATGGGCTTGTTCCTGGATGCACATGCACATGCTTACACAAGGGCCTCTCCTTTGGGGGCCACAGGGGTTTAGCTGCGTGGTCATGTCAAGGCTCTGGGTGATACACGGCAAGGTCTAGATTTTGGCAAGCCTATGGCAGTCACACATCTGCCACCATCCAGACGGCATTGACAGACAGCTCCCCAACTCACACCCAGCCCTCCCTGGAGCTCCCACTGCCTAACATCTCTACATGTTGCCCCAGGCCCCTCCTGGAGGCCTTGTCAAAACAGGATGAAGAGCAAATCCTGAACACTGGGGAAATCCAAATGAGGAAGACCTGATTGTTACCCAACTCTGAGCCTTCAAAATCCTGTACTAGGACAGCAAACACACACACACTCTTCTGATTCTGTTCCAGGAAGGGTTTCAGATGATAAAAGTGTTTGCAAAATGAGTAAGTGATTGGGTGAACTCCTAGCTGCTCAAAACCAGGCCCTAGACAGCATGAGACTGTCCTCCTTTGTGTGAAGGGCTCCCTGTGAGTCGCAGGCCCTCTCTTGGCTCACCCTGCTTTGAGATGTAATAGGAGGGTCTGAAGAGGTAAACTTCCCTTTGGGAGCTCTGGAGACACCTATTGGTATCTTAAATGAAAAGGTCCCTGTGAAAAATAACAAGTAGAATTGTAGGTTTTTCCTACCAAAAGAAAGTTCTTAGCACCTCTGCTTATCACAGCAATCTTCCATACTGCTTCTCTCCGGAGTCCCGAAGGCCTCCAAGGGTTTGGCATGTTTTCAGTGATATAATTCCCCCCTAACACCTGCATGATTCAGTAGGGAGGAGCTGAGCTGTCTTTGTATTAGAAAACTAATCACCCAAGGCATAGGTAAGGGGTTGGGGCCAGAATCCAGGTTCTCCACCTTCCCCTCCAGCCAAAACTAAGTTATGGCCCCCCCTAGAATGTGGGCAAGGTGGACTGCTTACATTTCCTGGAGCATTGGCCTCACCTGGGAAGAATTGTTAGCATGTCCTGGGCTGGATGGAGTGGATGTGGCCACAGCTTCATCTCCCTACAGGCAGAGGAGAAAGCAAGGCCAAGATCAACGAGTGCCCAAGACCGCTGTTTGTTTCCAGGAGCCCTTGGAGATGCACCACTGGCCCACACAAACCATGGCAGTTGGATTCCCCGGCGCTGCTGAGGAGCCAGGGTGTGGTGTGTGTAACCTCTGTGGCTCCCCGGACCTTAATCTGGCAGAACCTGTCACATGGCCAAGAGCACCTTCTGCCTAACAACCAGGGCAGTCATCCCAGCACTCTGTTCTCTTGAGAGCCTTCTCAAAGGTTCCTTCTCCTCCCTCATTCTTTGTGAAGTAGTTTGGGGCTTTTCATTTGCATTCCACCGCAGACTGCAGAAAAAAAAGGAGCCCTATCTTCCTGACCTTTTCCTGTTATTTGCTCACATCAGGCAGCAAGCTTGCCTTTTCTGGCCTTGGTCTTCCAGGAAAAGAGCAGCTCTTTTGCCTCTAAAATGAGTAGCTGGAGGTGAAGAGCAGAGGAAACCCAGGGAACCGTAAGCAGGGAAGCAGGGCTCCCAGGGCCACGGCAGGTCCTCCTACGTCCATCGGAGCATTCAAAGAGCATTTACTCAGAGGAGAAAGGATGGAGGACGGGGTGACTGAATGCATTCAGGAAATCCTGGGTTACTAGTGCCTTGGGAATACTGAGTAAGAGGCAGTGGTCCTCTTTGAGAATCCCCAAAGGTCATGTGTACTGTGAGTTCACATAGTACTTAGTAATTAGTGTGTGATCACTAATTCATAAATATTCTCTAAGCACTTATGGGGATCCAGGCCTTGTGCTGAGTATGAAGGAAATGCAAAGCCCAGTCCCTTACTTCTTGTGCGGCATAGTGATTAAATGAGCCGGTTCAGAAACTAGCCTTTCCTGAATTCAAATCCTTCTGCTAGTTCCTGTGTGACCCTAGGTTAGTGGCTTAACCTCTCTCATGTTCAGCTTCCTCCCCTGTGTATTGTGGATGAAAATAACCTTTCTTATGTTGACATTTTGCTTATTATCTTAAAATAAGATAAAAGCGTTTAACACTGAGTAAGCGTTTGATAAAGGTTAGCTCTTACTAGATTATTTGGAGGGGAATGGTGGGTATGAAATCTTCTGATGTTCCCAGGAGCTGTCCCTTTTCCTGTCCAGCTGCTTCTGAGGCATCTGCATGGCCAGAGGGCTTCACACATTCTGTCCACGTGTCAGGAAGTGGCAGCCTCCTTGGTGGCACTAGCTTGTATCAGCCCATGGCTATGTCCAGCCCGAGGCGTGGAAATCAGGTTTCCTGAGTCAGTCTTCTTCCTTTCCCTATGGGGATCTATTTTTGACAGAAAGTTCTCCTGGATGTCACTTGTGTCAGCCCTGGGGCTGAGGTTGAACTCCTCAAACATCCAGCCTTCCCAAGAAGGGAGGAAGAGTCCAGGTCCACTGCACCTGGAGCCACTTGGCACATACCAGTTGCATTACGGAAAACCTGCCCCAGTGGTCAGCCACACAGGCCTTTGTGTCACATGGTCAGACTTACAGCATGCTGGCTGAACAGTGCTGGACCTGGCATTGGGAGATCTAGGTCTGGTCCCAGTTTTCCCACTTACAAGTTGTAGGATCTTGGGTAAATCACAGAAGCTCAGGGTTTCAGGTTCTGCACCTATAAATAAAGCATAAGGATACCACCTTGACTACATCAGACAGTTGTAGTAAGTTAGAAGCTCTCATCTCTCCTTGTATCAGGTCACAGTCTGTTCCAGAAGGATTGGTTCCTGTGCCATTCTCTGTCATCAGATTGTGAGCACCTTGATTCCGGTTTCAGCAGGAGGCCAGCAAACACCAAATGTCAGCGGGCATACTGCTGTGACCCAGGCAAGCAGAGAGGCGGAGACCTCCTTGCCCTTCTCCCTGCATCTGGCCCGTGCCCATCACCGTCAGACTCTGCATTTGGGGAAGCACTGAGGGAGTGCGTTTGCACAGGAGTGCCAGTGGCCAAGGATGCCTCCCTTTCCAGATAAATGTGCATATTTTAACCAAAGTCAGCTGCCTTCATTCAATGCAGCAAACTTGGGTTAAGCATTTATTCTCAAAGGAAGAAAACTTGGAGAGCTCATGGGCTGGAAAGGGGCAGTTTTATGGAGGAGGTGACATTTGCATTCTGTCTGAATTTTGTGGGGACAGCTCAAGGAGCAGGCAGACCTAGGTCCAAGCCAGGTCAGTCATCCTGAGAAAAGCAAGGATTCAGTGGCCTGGAGCATGCTAGGCCGGGAACTCTGCAAAGGGGCCAGAGTGTCATGTGGTCCAAGTGGGAAGTGTTAATTGCATCCGGAAGGCAGTGAAGAAGCAAGCCACTAAAGAGTTTTGAGGAGGGGGTTAGTGTGGTCAAGTTTATGTCCTAGAGAAGGCAACTCTGTTGGCAGCACCTTAGAAGACTTGGAAAGAGAAGGGCTTGGCAGCAGGAGACTGGTTGGCCTGAAGAGTGAATTTCTAATTGTGGACTTTCAGACACTGGCAAGCTGTTAGGGGAGTTATTTTGGGGTGGCAAGGTCCAGAGCTGTAGTCCAGAGTCAGTCTCTGACATGCCAGGCCACTCTCAGGCTCCGGCTCCTGTACCTGACCACCACTTGGAGCGTGGCTGTGGGCGATATCATTGTGGTCCCTCTGCTGGATGCTTATTAAGGCTTTCCCTGGAAATCAGTGTGCCTGGAAGTCATTGGCTTCTGTCCAACCTTTCTCCCACCACAGGGCAGCCCTGGGATGGCTCCTGAATCAGGGCCTGCCCACCTCCTGCAGGTCCCTCTCTGTAAGTCAGAAGGTACAGCTCTAAGTGGACCCAGACCTTTGGAACCTCAGCATTTCTCAAGGTGGGAGTTGGTGAGAAGAAAAACCTTGGGACAGAAAACAGCTCACCCTGGGCTATCAGGTCACCCAAAAAGACCAACCAAAATGGGCAACTCAAAATAACACCTTAAAGTTAGCTCAGGTTCTGCTTATAAATACTAAGCTCCAGGCTAGAGGGAATTTAACCCTTTGGGAACCAGATATGCTGTAATGTTGCACCAGGGCTCATTTTGAGAATATGGTCATGTTAACAGAGAGTGTGGACCTCAGCAAAGATGGGTGTTTTATTAATGTGATAGGTGCTGATCAGGATCCCTTGTGCATAGATATCCAGTTAAACCCATTTCAGTCCAAACCCTGGAAATGTGGGTGGAGTCCTCGGTGTAATGGCATGGTGTAGTGTCAATTTTCTCAAAGCCAGACAGGCCTGGCTGCAAATCCCAGCTCAGCCATCTATTAGCCAGCTGACCTGGACATGTGTCTTAACCTCTGCAAGCCTCTTTCCCTCTCTAAAATGGGAACAGTAAGAACCATTACAGAAAATTATTGTGAAGATTGAATGAAAGCAGTTAAACTCCACCTGCAGTTGGTTGCTTTAAGTAGTGTAATGAAACTTTTTAAAAAATGGGCTGGGTGTGGTGGCTCACAACTGTAATCCCAGCACTTTGGGAGGCCGAGGTGGGTGGATCAGGAGTTCGAGACCAGCCTGACCAATATGGTGAAACCCTGTCTCTACTAAAAATACAAAAATTAGCCAGGCATGGTGGCACATGCCTGTAGTCTCAGCTACTTGGGAGGCTGAGACAGGAGAATTGCTTGAACCTAGGAAGCAGACCTTGCAGTGAGCCAAGATCGCACCACCGCACTCCAGTCTGGGCAACAGAGCTAGACTCCATCTTAAAAAAAAAAAAAAAATGAAGCCAGGCAGGCATTGTTTTGTTGTTGTTGTTGTTGTTGTTCATTTGTTTGTTTTTTGCTTTTTCCATTATCTTATGGAACCCTTAGAGCAGCCCTGTGAAAGGCTATTCCCATTTTATAGATGGGATGAATGCAGTTTAGGGATGTTTACTCTGAGGTTATCAGTGACTGAGCGTAAGTTACAGCCTGAACCTAACACTAGAGATAGTCTCCTAACAGGGCCCTGCTGAAGCTTTAATCAGTGGCCCCCATGGAGGCACCCGACGCTGAACTTGGCTTCGAGGTCCTCCCCTTCTCCCTTCGCCTGCTGAACCTTCACCAGAGTGTAAGAGGTAGTTGGGAAATGTCTATCAGATGTTTTGACTGTTTTTAAATCCAATTACTTAGTTTTTTGCTATTGAGTTGGTTGAGTTCTTTATATATTCTGGTTATTAATCCTTTGTCAGATGAGTAGTTTACACATATTCTCTCCCATTCCGTGGGTTGTCTCTTCACTTTGTTAGTTGTTTCCTTTGCTGTGCAGAAGCTTTTTAGCTTAATTTAATCCCATTTGTAACTTTGTACTCTGGCTGCCTGTGCTTTTGAGGTCCTACGTAAGAAATCTTTGCCCAGACCAGTGTCCTAAAGTGTCTTCCCCAGTGTTTTCTTCCAGTAGTTTTATAGTTTCAGGTCTTACACTCAAACGCTACTCACGATAGCCAAGATATGGAATCAACATTAGTGCCCATCAACAGATGAATGAATAAAGAAAATGTAATACATAGACATAATGGAATATTATTCAGCCAAAAAAAAGGAATTAAATTCTGTCATTTGCAGCAACATGGATAGAACTGGAGGACATTATGAAATAAGCCAGGCACAAAAACAAATATTGCATGTTCTCACTTATATGTAGGAGCTAAAAACATTGATCTCATGGAGGGAGAGACTAGAATGATGGTTACCAGAGGCCGGAGGGTAGGGAGGAAGGGGAAATGAAGACAGATTGGTTAATGAGTACAAAAATACATTTAGATAGAAGAAATACATTTCAGTGTTCAAGCACAGCAAGGTGACTAGTTAGTAATTTATTGTATTTTTAAAAATAGCTAGAAGAGAAGATTTGAAATGTTTCCAACATAATGGTTGAGGTGATAGATATACCAGTTACTCAGGTTGGTTTTTTGTTTGTTTGTTTGTTTGTTTGTTTTGAGATAGAGTCTAGCTTTGTCACCCAGGCTGGAGTGCAGTGGCACGATCTCAGCTCACTGCAACCTCTGCTTTCCAGGTTCAAGCAATTCTCCTGCCTCAGCCTCCCAAGTAGCTGGGACTACAGGCATGCTGCATCATGCCAGGCTAATTTTGTTTTGTATATTTGCTGGAGATACGGTTTCGCCATGTTGGTCAGGCTGGTCTTAAACCCCTGACCTCAGGTGATCCACCCACCTTGGCCTCCCAAAATGCTGGTATTATAGGTGTGAGCCACCACACCTGGCCATTTACCCAGATTTGATCATTACACATGATATGCTTGTATCAAAATATCACATGTACCCAATAAATATGTACAACTATTAGGTATTCATAAAAATTAAAAATAAAATTTTTAAAGAAGAGTTAGTTGGGATGAATGGAGACAAATTGGAATCTCAATTCCAGTTTTTCTGTAAGAGAAAAAAGGAGGCTAGGCTAAATAATTCAGTCGAGTTGCCATAACTATATGGCCGCCTTTCCCAAGTGGCCCCTATTTCCTGCAGTAATTAAGGAAGATCCATGTGCTCAAACCCCTTTATAGCCCTTTTCAAGAAACCATGTTATTTCCTTCTTTTTTTTAACAATGTTATTGAGGTATAATTTATATACCATAAAATTCACTCATTTTACGTGCACATTTTACAGAGTTGTACAACCATCACCACCATCTAATATTAAAACATTTATAACTCCCTGTTATTTCTGTCTTAAAGTGGATAAAAAGTTATGTGCTGGTCCTGTTAAGCTACCCTCACTGGAAAGTTTAAAAGGAAAAAAGTTTCCTGAGCCTGTTAGGAAAGGCAGTGAGGACACGGCTCAGAGGCCAGGAAGCTCCCAGGAAACTTTCCTTAGATTGAAAGTACTGAGCTTTCCTACAGACAACATTCACAAAGGTGAAACCACCAGAGGAGGAGCGGGGACCAGCCACCCTCCGTCCTTCCTGCAGGAGTCTCCATTGTGCGGGCATCCTCAGTGGAGGGCAGGATTTCCAGGAGAAATTCCAAACAGCCTCCGAGGGTTAACTTGCTGCATCCGTCCTGAAGGAAGGGGAAGGGAAGAGGCCAGCTCAAGTCTGCATTCCAGAGGGGAGTTGGTAGAGAGGCCAAGCACTCATAGAATGCCCTCAGTCTCTTCAGGGGAAGAGTGGCCCAATGGAAAGAGCCTGTTCAAATCCTGGCTTCACCAGTTACCAGCTCTAAGCCTCAGTACCCTCATCTCAAAAATTGGAGAAAATTGTTGTCCTGTTTCTGGCATTTTCACAAAGTGAATGACAATATGTATCCATAGAGTCTGGGATGTCACAAGTGCTCAGTAAACAGCCACAATTTCAGTTATTATTGTTAAACAAAACAGCTTCTGAGAAATGCAAAACCTGAACACTCTTGAACAAGACATATCTGGTTCCTTGCAAGAAATGGGAATGTGTCTTACTGGTGAGTTCAAGTCCATATTCTTCTACTTACTCTGTTTGTGTGGATCTGGACAGGTTGCTTACAGAAGACTCTCTGAGCCTCAGTTTCCTTATCCATGAAGTGGACCCAAGAATAGTGTCTGTCTTGTAGAATTGGGCTGAGGAGCAAATGAGACACTACAAGGACTGTGCTCAGCCAGGGCCCAGTGCCTGCCGAGTGCCCTGTCAAGGTTGGCCGTTGTCATCAGTGTCACCATCACTGCTGCCCTCTCTATGGCGGGCAGTGGTGAGGACTTGTGGCTATGTTTTCAAAGGGACTTTCTGTCCCAGTTCCCTTGGGTACCATCTCTCAATATTGCAGCTTCTCTGTGCATAGGAAACTCCCTAACTCAAGCCTTAAAGGACAGACCTATGGAGGAGCATAAGGAGAACTCATATGCAGTCCTAGGGTGTCTCTGGGAGTCTTCTGGGAGTTTCCTTCTTCACACCTTGTATGTAAATATTAGGAGAGAAGAATGAGGGAGTCAGCTAGAGCTTAAATAGGAGAAATGTTGAGGACCAGTCCCACTGGTGGCAACCAGGAAGTATGTTTTTGCAGACCATCATGCCCAGTGCTGTGTTGCCACAAACACCCCCTGCTCCCGCAGGCCAAGGGACAGGAACCCAGAGCCCTGCACACCATGCAGGGGTAGGAAGATGTTTGCTCCAGCTTTGCCTTAAGGAGGGAGATGGATTCCTAGTGATGCCCCAGTGAGGCCAAGTTCTATCCCCTCCTCCCTCTGCTTCCTGTGTGGTTTCTTCAGCCTGGGCTGCCTTGCCCTCACCTCAGCCCTCATGTAGGTCACGTGGCCTACATCCCCGAGGGAGAAGTGAGACTATTCTTACAGCATAGGAAAGTTGACTAAGGGAATGATATTAAGAGACTGAACTGGAATCTTTTTTCTTTGACTTCTCTTCTTTTCCTCCTAACACAAATGCACTGGACTTCTCGAACACATTCACAATCAGAAGTACACATATGATGTGGTAAAGCCATTAACCTGGTGTCAAGTGTTATCAATTGGGTCATTAAATAAGACTCCTTAAGCATCGTCTAACTGCAAGCAGATGGTGCTGCACCTTTCGGAACTGGATGTCTAGAGCCAGAAGCATCCGTGCAGACTACTATTTGTGGTTTCCCTTGTAGCCTGCTTGGAAGGAATCACACCTGTGTGAGTCCTTTTGGGCTCCTATAACAGAATACCATAAACTGGGCAGCATATAAACAACAGAAATGTATTTATCATGGTTCTGCAGGCTGGGACGTCCATGATCAAGACACTTGCAGATCCAGTGCCTAGTGAGGATCAGCTTCCTGATTCATAGATGGCCATCTTCTTACTGTGTCCTCATCTGCAGAAAGGGGTGAGGCAGCTCCCTGGGGCCTCTTTATAAGGGCACTCACCCTGTTCATGAGGGTTTCACCCTCATGACCTGATCACCTCCCAAGGACCCCATCTCTTGATACCATCACCCTGGGGGTTAGAATTTCAACATGAATTTGGCAAGTAAGAGCGCACAAACATTCAGACCATAGCAGTACTTGGCCAGGCTACCTCCTAATAATATGCCAAGCAAAATCAGATGGTGCAGGCGTGATAGAGCGGCACGAAGCTATTTGTGTCTTTCATAATTAGCATGTTTTGAAGGAAAACTTAGCCGTGATAGAGTTAGAAATTAGACTTTTCTGCTCAGCAAATTAGCTCTCAGATTGCATACCACATGAGTCCATTCCCCCACCCCCACCTTACTCCCACTTTCAAAGATGAATCAGATGGTTTACTCTGTTCTACTTTCCTCTTCAGAAAAGGGAAGCAGAATCCAAACCTAATTAAGACAGCATTTCAGCTCTATAACTAAATTCATTCATAGCCCAACTGCACTGGGATGCATGAGCTTCCTCTGGCCACCTCATATTGCAAACCTGGTTCAAATAGTTATCATTCATCATTTACTCTCGAGTTTAAGTTTCTAGAAAAATTTTTAAAAATTAACTCTGCTCTTCTCATGTTTGCTGGGGCCACAATGCTCCAGTCACTTTGATCAAGACAGCACGGAGGCCTCATACTAAAGCAAGCCTCTGAACATGCTCCTTATTAATTAACAGCTGCAGGCATTTGGAATATTCTGTCCGAATGGTGTTAACAGCCTCATCCCTTTGGTGGTCAGAACTAGAAAGCAGAAAGATCCCAAGTGAAGCTCCTCTTTTGAGCTACCTGCTAGCTCCCACCCCTCCTGCAGGCTTTGGAGTTACCTGCCCTGTCACTCACAGCTGTGTGACCCTAGACATTCAGAACCTCTCTGTGCCTCGTTCGCCCCATCTGTAACACGCTGGGTCACACAACTCTTTCATAGGGTGATTCCTAGAGATTCATGAATATCTGGAGATTCCTACTCTGTGTCAGGCACTGTGCTGGGCAGTAAGTAGGGAGACAAAGAGAAATAAATCTATGCTCCAAATCAGTGCTTCTCAGTCAGGGGCTTTGCCCCCCCCAGGGGACATTTGCCCATAGCTGGAGATATTTTTGGTTGTCATGATGGGGGATAGAGGGTGCTACCAGGACCTAACAGGCAGGTGCCTGGGATGCTGCTGAACATCCTACAATGTCCAGAATAGCCCCATGCCTGGAATTACTCACTTTGTCATGTCAGTAGTGCTGAGGTTGAGGAACCCTGATCTAATAGCCCAATCCAGATAGATACGCAGATAATTTCAGTGCAGTGTGGTAGGAGTTACGAGAATTAAATAAAATATTTCATGTACAGGGGCCAAGACTTGGTAGTTCTCAGTGAAAGGTCATGCCCTGCAGTCCTTCATTCAGTGACCTGCGTCTTCAAGGACTCGTGTTGGTAGCAGATAGCCAGAGAAAGAAGACAGTCTTTGCGTTCACTACACAAGGGAGGTGTTACTCCAGGTGCCCTACATCTGGCTTGCGTGATCCAGTCCTCACTCTAGGTTCCAGCTCTGTGAAAATCCCTGCCCATCTACAGGTTACCAGGACCTTGGGGGCAGAGGGATCCCAGAATGAGAGCTGGAACTGCTGGAGGAGGAGGCGGCCTTCAGCAATGAGTATTCCTTTGCACTCACCCTTCCCTCTCATCTGAACACTCCCATCCCTCACTCGAGCTCTGCTGGCGAAAATGATGAATGAGTCACCAAGTGAATCACTGGGGAAAGCCCTCCCCAGGAGCTGTGGCTGAGAACCCACCCAGGCAACATAACTTCCTGGTTCCTTTCTTGCCTCTGCCCACAAAAGATTAAAAATAAAATGGGAAATAGTTAAGATGACTTGCTGCAGTAACTTTTATACTTTTATAATAAGAAAGTAAAAATGTTTAAAGAAGCCAAACTAGTAGGCTACCCGAATTAGGTCGAGCACGATGAAGACTCTCTTCTGTTGCGTTGGCATCAGGCTCATTCAGAACCGACTGCTTCAAGCAAGTCATTTTCCCAAAGAGGCAGAGGCAGGGTGGAAAGAAAACGTGAGCCTAAATAGAAATATCCAGGGCCTTAAGAAATCACCCACCCTCTCTGAGCATCTCAAAGTTTCCTGGCTTTCAAAATGGATTTGATGGCACCTCGTACCATTGTTTGGAGTGTAAAGGAGTTCAGGCATGTGAAGGGACTTCGAAAGTTAAAAGGAGTTCAGGCGTGTGAAGGGACTTTGAAAGTTAAACAGCCTTGTACAATTATTGCTAAATGTTGGGGATAGGATAATAGTATTGTAGCTTTGTTTTCATCTTTCAAAAACACGTCTTGAAATAGTTATGGAGGGTCGGGTGCGGTGGCTCACGCCTGTAATCCCAGCACTTTGGGAAGCCGAGGTGGGCAGATCACCTGAGGTTAGGAGCTCAAGACCAGCCTGGCCAACATGGAGAAACCCCATCTCTACTAATGATACAAAAATTAGCCAGGCGGGGGATGGTGCATGACTGTAATCCAAGCTACTCAGGAGGCTGAGGCAGGAGAATTGCTTGAACCCCAGGAGGTGGAAGTTGCAGTGAGCCAAGATCAGGCCACTACACTCCAATCTATGTGACAGAGCAAGACTCTGTCCCAAAAAAAAAAAAACACAAAAGTTATGGAGGAAATGATGTTCAGGATTTGCTTTGACATAAGGGTGGAGGAGTGGGAGGGGGCAGAGATGGAACCTTGACCGTGAGTTGATGATGGTTGTGACTAGTGAGAGGTATCTGTGCCTTCGTTCTTCTAGTCTATTCTCTCTACTTTTATATTTGAAATTTCCACCATTTAAAAACATCTGTTAGATATTTTAGGTATACTGAACTATATACTTAAAAATGGTTAAGATAGTAAATTTTATGTTACAGACATTTTATCACAATTAAATATATATATACACATCCGTCTTTTAAAGTCAGTAATTGAGATCAGCAATATGTATGAGGCACAAGGAACACAGAAAAGCAATCATATGAGAGGGAAAAAGAGAAAACTTTTGCTCCCTTTTCTGGGAATTTGTTAAGTACGACCATTGAAAGAAGTAGGACTCTCCCTGGCTGGAGGACTAGAGAGTGAGCAGGGAACTTTGGCCAGGACATTGGAAATGCCATCCTGGGACCACGTGACCTGAGATGGTTGAGGAGCAGTCAGGTGCTACACACATGCCAGGCCTGTGCCTGCCTGGGAGCGTGAGAATGAAGACAGGTTGCCCAAGCCTAGAGAGGCCCACTGTCCGCAGGGCAAGCATTCAGAGAGCACACCAGCACACCATTCTCGCGTTTGGCTATGAGAAAGGCAGATGAAGATACAGGACAGTGTGGAGGGCTCTGCATGCTGGGCTGTAGTTTGGACTTAGATGAAATGGGAGCTATAATCACTTCCCTTTTTGCCTTTTAAAAAATATATGTAGCTGGGCGCAGTGGCTCAAGCCTGTAATCCCAGCACTTTGGGAGGCCGAGACGGGCGGATCACGAGGTCAGGAGATCGAGACCATCCTGGCTAACACGGTGAAACCCCGTCTCTACTAAAAAATACAAAAAACTAGC
>NW_012101954.1:2149335-2158764 GCF_000951045.1 Mandrillus leucophaeus
AAAATATATATATATATATATATATATGTAAGGGGAAAAAAATACATGTCAAAAATGGAGTCATTTGAAGCTAAGTGTCACCCATCTTGGAATAATTGTCCTCCAGCACTAAATTTTACAAAGTGATTGGTGGCACAGAGCACTCTTACTGATGGACAACACTGGCCAGGCAGTATAGGAGGGAATGCAGACCACTGGCAGAGCAGCAGAGTCTGGGGTGGGCCGTGGCCTCTCCTCTGGCCCCAATTCTTCAGTTGTGAGACCTGGGGATATGTCACTTCATCTCTTGGGCTCTCCGTATCCCCACCTTGAAGGAAGGACTGGGTGGAATCCAAAGACTGATCACAGGCAGCTGTGTCTGTGTTTGCAGTTGTTCCTGGCAGGCAGACCACACTGGATGTGTCTTAGTCGTAATTTGGGGGCTCGGGCATGACGAGCTCTTGTTCCTTCTACTGAGTAACCTGCACTAGAACCTAAGGAGGCCTCTCAACCAGGGTCCTTTTTTCAACTGTCACCAAGGGTACAATTAATGGCACAAATCAGTTCTTCCCTTTGAGACACTTTGTGTGATATGCCTGGATAGCAAAGGCAACCCTTGTTCTGCTCATTTTCCCCCCTGGATTCCAGTAGTTTTCCAATTAGTTCATAGGTTTCAAGGGATTTGGATGGTGCAAAATGGAGGCCTTTTGGAAGAAATGAAAAATTCCAAGCCCAATGAGCATAACCACCATTCTTTTTTGTTTTTTTTCCTCACTGGCTAATGCATTGTATATTTAAAAGGAGATTTGGGCTCAGCCAAGCCTCAAGTCATTATTTACTCAACCTTTCTTTTTTTTTTTTTTTTTTTTTTGGTGGTTGTTGTCAACCCATTATAACCAGCTGAACTCAGCCTTTCTTTAACGACTATTTTCTGTGTCTCTGCTCTGGACTTAGGTGAATAGAAGATCTCAGAGAGATGACCCAGTAGGGGTGGTGGTTTTCAAATTTTGGCAATGGGCCTCTTTTTCTTTAAACAGAAGATTGATTTTCTGAGACTATGCAGCAACTTTGTGCAAAAAGTATATTTTTGTCCACAAATTTGGTCACTTAGAACAACAGAAGTTTATTATCTCATGGTTCTAAACACCATAAATCAGATCAAGCAGACCTGTGCTCCCTCCAGAAGCCAGGGAAGAATTCTTTCTTGCCTTTCCAGCTTCTGGTAGATCCAGGCGTTCCTTGGTCTGTCACTATGTAACTCCAGTCTGTGGCTTTACTGGCATCCTCTGCTCCCTTTCTCTCTTTTCCGTGTGTCTGTTATAAGGAAACTTGGATTTATGGGCCCACTGGAGTCGCCCAGGATGATCTCATTTCAAGATCCTTAACTTAATTACATCTGCAAAGACTCTTTTTCCAAATAAGGTCTCATTCACAGGTTCCAGGACATAGACTGTTTTTTTGAGAACCATCATTCAACCCAGTACAAAAACCTTACACAGGGCAGAAGAAAAGGGAGAGCTCTGGTTATATCATTATCACATTATCAGGACCTTGACCTCCACACATTCAGCTCCCACCCCTTTCCCTCATCCTTTGCCTGGTAAGCCATGCACCAAGGATCCAAGTTTGAAAACCAGAGTTTTAGCAGAGAGAGCTTGGGAAACTTGGGAGTCAAAGGCCAATGCTGGGAAATGGGCCTGGAGTTTGCATAAGACCACTTGACCTCTCGGTTTCATCATCTGTGAAAAATGAGATATTCACAGAGTCTAAATGAGATCCTTAGTTCTTGGGTCATTTTTGGGCTCCGTAGCGTGAGTTTGCTCTATCCTCATCCCACGACATTCTACCCCATGGAAAAGGTATTGGGATGTTATAGGAACACTTCTGACTTCACAGAAGTGTTGGCTCCCAAACCAGTGGACAAGAAAGTTAATTCTGTCTTTCAAAGAAAGCGAAGAGCTCTAGAATTGTGGGGTTCAAGTTTTTATCTTTTCCTTTGGCAGAAAAGAGAGCATTCTTCAAGCCTATTCAATTCTAAGTACCAGATGACAAGCCGTATTAAATAGATCCCAGTGAGCTCCCCATATCCCTTCCTGCTTATACCACAAGTGGACTGTGGGCCAAGCAAGGCTTTGAGATCAGTTGCACTTTGGTGGCTTTTGAGTAGTTTCTCAACTCCATCTCATCTAGTGACATTTTAGACTGGATAATTCTTTGTTGTGGGAACTGTCCTGTGCATTGAAGGTTCAGCAGCATTTCTGGCCTTTACTCTCTAGATGCCAGCAGCAACCCCAGCCCACTGTGGCAAGCAAAACTGTCTTCAGACATGGCTCAGTGTTCCCTGGTGGGCAAAGTTGCCACTGGTTAAGAACCAGTGCTTTAAGAGAACCTATCCTCGAGGCCAGGCACCGTGGCTCAGGCCTGTAATCCCAGTACTTTGCGAGGCCAAGGCAGGTGGATCACCTGAGGTCAGGACTTTGAGACCAACCTGGCCAACATGGTGAAACCCTTGTCTCTACTAAAAATACAAAAAATTAACTGGACATGGTGTCAGGCACCTGTAAGCTACTTGGGAGGCTGAGGCAGGAGAATCGCTTGAACCCAGGAGGCAGAGGTTGCAGTGAGCCAAGATCGTCCCATTGTACTCCAGCCTGGGCGACAAGAGTGAAACTCCTTCTCAGAAAATAAAGAGAACCTATCTTCTTTCAAGCCAGCCTGTCATGTATCAGAACTAAACAGTCATTTTCCTTATAATTTTTTTAAAAGGCCCAGTTGCTACCTGCCCATTGCTGATGCAGGAAGTCTGAGCCATTCACTTCAATTAACCCCAACCTGAAAGATGCAGTCAGAGCCAGACTTTGCTTCCCTGCTGTGCACAATTTGTCTCTTCCCTCTCCTTCATCTGCAAACAGAACCAGAAGTGATTTTCCAGAAGAACAAGGTTCATATTGTTTATTCCAATTATCAGGATCGTTTCTCCAGTTCTGGTCTCAGGTGGGCCTTAAGGACCTCACCAGGTGACCTGCCCAGGTGAACATGGTGTGCTCTGAAGATCTGTTATTTATCAGTCTGTCTGGTTACCTTTTTTAGAGGAGACATTCCTCAGCAACACCTGGCCTCCGTTTTCCAGCCTGTGAGTTAGAACGCAGATGCCCAGATTTCTCTAGATTAACACACTGCCTGCAAAGATGAGTTTTCCAGAAAAGCCATCTTCCAGGACAGAGACGCAGAGAAATTAAGCAACTCATGTTAATTCAGTCTGGGAATCTCGAGAGAGCTGACAAGCAGGGCAGTGGGAGAGGCCAGGAACTGACATGGCTTTCTGGTAGGCACCGCCACACCGCACATCCTGCTTCCTTCCTGTGCTGAGTGTGATCACTTCTGTTCCTTCAGGAAAGTACTTCACACCCGTGGCATAGAGCCAACAGTGAGTTGGATTCCGGGTCCTCTGGATGTCTGGGATGGTGAGATGCTTGAGAAAGTTTTGGCAGTTTGTTCAGATGAAAATCCTAGAAACTTAGACTTGGGGACTCTCCAATCTGCCTTCCTATCACCCAGCAGGAATGCCCTTCCCTTCAACCCTAATACCTGGGCACTTGGCCTCCACCTGAATACCCTTGGTGGTGAGCAAGTCACTACCCCTCTGAAGACAGCCAGTCCCCCGTGCTCCATGTTCCTTGTCACCTGCTATCTTATGACTATCCTGAATCCGACTCTGGCTTCTGGAAGGAAACTCAGTGCCTGAGCTCTTATTCCCCATGACAGTGTTTCAGCCTTGCTGCCTGCTCTTTCTGTTTTCGGGGGCTAAACTTCTCCAGTCCTTTAGTTATTACATGGCATGGATTCTAGATCCTTGCCTCTCCCAAAAGCCCCTCCAGGAGGTAATCCAGCATGGTATAGCCTCCTCTAAATGTCATATTCCAGACTGACCACACTGGCAGCTAACCCTATGAGAATATGGGGGCTGCCCCTTTGTAACCATGACTCTGTTAATGCCACAGAGGTTGCATGGGCATTAGAGATAAGTGCATCACTGGTGGGGACTCATGCTGAAACTCCATTCCGCTGCAGCTCGTCCTGCCTTGATGAGCTCTTGCTCCATACCTTCCTCAGCCCATCCTGAAGTTCTTGCAAGTGAATGCTGACTCCCTTTCTGACAGATAGTTTGACCATCTTGAATCCTCAATCTACCTCCAGTGTATGAATCTTCCCTCTCAAATGGGCATAACATGCCAGTGTATCCATCACACATGCAGAGAATGGGATAGGAGAGACCCTTTGGCACACTGACCAAGACCTCCATCCTGCTCTCCAAGACTTCACACACCTGCTCCATGGCTTTGAGATGGTTCCACCAGTTCTGTATCTCAGCATCATGCATGATTCCCTCTCATATAGTCAGTGAGTGTTTTTGTCCAGTGTGTACTTGCCTCACAGTATAATGTGTTTATGACTTGTCTTCAATCTAATCAGCCTCCTGTCCCTATCAGAAAGCTGCAGAGGAAATGAAGTGGGTCTGGCATGACTTGTTCCTGCTGAACTCTGTCGACTTCTGACAGTGACAGCTCCCTGCTTGCACGACACATAAATCCAGAGTTTAATAATCCATCCTCAGTTTTCAGCAGGCTTCAAAATCAGCCGACTGTCATGTCAGCAAGCAGCCGTGTCCCCCTTAGTGATAAATCAGGGTGAAGTTTGCATTTTATTCACACCTTAACTGTTTTCCACCATTTGTCAAACAAAACCCATGGCATAGGGGCCCCACTGGAGGTGAGGCTGGAAAGAGGTGAGAATGCACTGGTTGCTTGCAGCTGGTCCTAACCTGGCTAGCATCTCTGCAGTCTGCCCTTCCCAGTCAAGACCTCAGGAAACCAACCCTGCCTCTAGATAGGAGGGATTTCTGCAGCTGCAGCTTATATTCTGCCACATGTTCAGGACTTTCCCCAGATGTAGGATGTAGTTTTGATGTTAGGATTTCTGCTTTGTCCTGGAACCCCAGCTCCCATCCCTATCTTGTGCCCTATGCGTGATCACTGAGTCTCTACTCATTTGCTCCTGCACAGGGCCTGGGCATGGATAGACAGTGCCCCAGGGACCTACCACTAGCCCACCCCACTCTGCCCCCAGAGCCTGATTCTCATTCTGCTCAGCCTCACTCTGGTGCTCACGGGCCTCCTTGGACACTGTACACCAGCCGGGGCAGTCCCTACCAGTCAGCACACACTCGGAGGGAGGCTCTGGGCCAGGTCCCCACCTGCACTCAGAGCCCTGCCTGCCTGTAGTCGCACAGCCTGGCATGGAGTCAGGAATCCCATGAGGGTTTAAAATATGGGACGAGTGTGATTCAATATGTTTCAGGAAGATGAACCAAGTCAAGTAAGACTGTATGAGATTGGGGAGTGTATTAGTCCATTCTCATGCTGCTAATAAAGACATACCTACAACTGTGTAATTTATAAAAGAAAGAGATTTAATGTACTCACAGTTCAGGATGGCTGGGAAAGCATCAGGAAACTCACAATCATGGCAGAAGGGGAAGTAATCACTTCCTTCTTCACATGGTTGCAGGAGAGAGAAGTGCTGAACAAAAGGGGTTAAAACCCCTTTTAAAACCATCAGATCTCGTGAGAACTCACTATCATGAAAACAGCGTAAGGGTAACCACCCCCATGATTCAATTACCTCCCATGGGTAATTCCCATGGAATTACCTCCTCCCACGACCTGTGGGAATTATGGGAGCTACAATTCAAGATGAGATTTGGGTGGGGACACAGCCAAACCATTCCAGGGAGGTCCCTGATATGGGTCCTTTTATTACCCTCTGGTTGGGGTAATAGAAGACCTCCCTTCCCTTCATGGGCTTTTCAAAGATGATCATTTTTTTGACAGACACAGCATGAGGACCTTCATTGGTTACCACAGATCCCCACAGAGTCATTTGTCCTGCCGTGTCCTCCTACAGGAGCAGGGAACCACCCTCAGAGGAGCTGGTGATCCTCCTACCTTGAACGGCACTGCTCCAGCCACGCTGGTGAGGCGGGCATTCCCCGGCATGAGAAAGTGTCTGGCTCCCTCTGGTGACAAGAGGAAGCACCTGAGCCTTTGCCGCCATTTCCACTGGTGGTAGAGCCCGAGAAGAGGATGGATAAACTAAGGTCCAGAGGTCCCCCACACTGTGGGTGTGGGGTGGAGTCCCAAGTAGAGGCCCCATGCCACTTAAGCTCAGTTCTGTCTCCCTCAGCACCCTGGGCTTCCCAGAACCAGCAGGGATATGGCTCCGAGCAGGCTCTTCAGCACTCTCTGCAGGCGCTGGTTCCTTTGGAATTAATTAGGTTTATTTGAAATTAGTTTAGAGTTAGAGGGATTTCCAAAGCCCTCAACCTTCTGCTGCCATTTCCCCTTTCTGAGTGGGAGGAAGTGCAGGATCCTGCAGGACCTGGGCTCCTATGCAGTTGTGTGGCCGCAGGCTGGTAATCTAACTTTGCTGTGCCTCCATTTCTTCATTTGTAAACTGGTGGTGAAGACACCTGCCTCTCAGGGTTGTGAGGATTACATTCTATGCAGTGTCTAAAGGCCCTAGCACATGGTGGGTATTTAATGAAGAATGATTTTGTTGTTGCCATTACTGATGGCATCAATAGAGCTGGATCTCGAGGTAGCAGTGGGCTTTCCACTGTGGAGCAGCAGAAACAAAGTTAAGTCACTATATCCCCATTGGGTGAACACCTGAGCATATTAGTGAATGAGAGTGAAAAATAACTGGGATCTACACAAATTGGCTTTTGGGAACACCAGAGCTGGCTAGCACAGGGCCTGACTTGGGTCTTGCCCTTGAGGCCTGGGCTCATCCCCAAGGTTTTCCGAGCCTCAGGGACCTCCACAGCAGCACTCCATAGCAGGTGTCTCCCTGAGGCCACATAGCCTGAGTAGGACAAACCTGAGCCCAGGAGCTGCCGTGCTCCCTGCTGCAGCAGGTCATAGCCTGACCTCAGCGCACCTCCACGGGCAGCTGCAGCCCAGCCTTCTCCCACACAGCCACACCACTGACTCTGCTTGTTTGCAAGGGCCTCCCTCTACTGTCTGCCTCACATCTTGGGGCTCTCCCACACCTCTGCCTTTTCCCAGGCTGTTCCTGCCTTCTTCCTCTCCTTCCTCCCCTTTCTTTAGTCCTCTGCTTTGTTTTTATTTCAGCTTCCCATTTACTGTACATGTATCATTGGGCACGTTACTTAATCTCTCTGTGTCTCAGTTTCCTTACATGTAAAATGGGAGTGTATCTGCACATAGGGTTGTGGCGACGATTAAATGAGGTAGTACATGGAATGTGCTAGAACCCAGCCCTCAGCTCACTAGGCATCAGCACCGTCATCCTCACTAGCAACAGACCTGCCTCAAAACCCAACTCTGGCCCTACACTATGAATGGGCTATTTCCCTCACGGATGTGCTGTGACTCATCGGCCATACGCGAGCTCATGCCCTGTGAGAAAACAGTTTATCGTGTGTACCACGTTTAGGAAACTTATTTCCAAGCCTGCCCTTTGCTAGGCATAGTGAGGGGTCCAGCAATAATAAATAAAACTGTCCCACAGGTCAGAGCTCCCTGGCAGTTTTCCGTCTGGCCAGTCCTAACCAGGGAACAATGCCCATGAAGGTGCTGATTTTATCCTGACATCTGGGGGCCCTGGGATGGCTACATTCACGTTAGTTGGCCCACCACGTGCATCTAGTACTCTATGCCACTAGGGGGCACACTATAGCTTCCAAGCACCCTCTCAAGTGTTGGCCCACACGATCCCCACTCTGGTCTTGGGAGCTGTGTTAGTCTCCTGGGGCTGTCATAACTGGGTGGCGTCGACAGCAGACATTCATTTTCTTACAGTTTTGGAGGCTGGAAGCCTAAGATGGTAGTGTTGGCCATGGCTCTCCTGAGAACTCTCTCCTTGGCCAGCAGACGACCAGCTTCTCACTGTGCCCTCACACGGTCTGTCCTCTGTACCTGAGCTTCCTTGGTGTCTCTGGGTCCAAATCCCTAAGGACACCCATCAGATTAGATTAGGGCCCCCTCTAAGGGCCTCATTTTAATGTAATAACCTCTTTAAAACATCTCTGAATACAGTCACAGGCTGAGGTTCCTGGGGCCCAGACTCAGTCCAGCCCATAATAGGGGGAGAGCAGAGCAGGTGACTGCCCTGTTTTCCAGATGGAGTTGCTGAGGCTTTGAGGGGTGAGTGCCTTGAGCACAGCCTCCTGCTGTTGCCAAGTTGCCCTGCAGAGCTTTGAAGCCTGAACTGGACACAAGGTCCTGCGGTCTCTGCGCTGCCCCTTGCTGGGGGCTTGGGTGTGGACAGCAGGGAGCCTGCAAAACCTGCATCTGAGAGGTTGTCCGTAGAGAGCTTCTGGGAGAATCCCACTGGGCTCACACATAGAATGTGAGCCCTTCAGGAAGGCACAAGCTGTTGTTTCTCTGGATGGATTTCCTGCCTGCAGCTAGCCAGCCTGAGAGGCATGTGCCTTCGCCCGGGTAAGGCCTGGCTGGGCCTGGAGAGAAAGAAAAGATGCTTCTTTCAGCTGGGTCGAGTAGCCCAGAGTGGCAACAGCTGTAGCTTTGACCAACTGCAGATCCTCCCTGAGCATCCTGAAGTTGTCTAGCTTTGTGGGATGACATCATTATACAAATTATTTTCCGTGAGGCCGGGGCTTCCTACCCCACCCAGGCCTGGGTAGTAATCAGTTTACAGTTTGACACACATGGGGTCCTTCCTCCAGGCAAAAGGCTGTACTGCCCCTATGGAAAAGGTGATTTTTGCTTTTTTTAAGACAGGGTCTCTGCTTTTCCCAAGCCTACAATTATTATGGCAAGCCCAATACATGGAATTTTTTTTTTCATCCAGGCTGACTAGAAGCAGAACTATAGAAAAAGAGGTCACATGCTATGATAGAAGAGAGAAGGTGAAGGAAAAGAGAAAAATCTAGGAAGGCCCCTTGGAGGTGGTGGTATTTAAGGCAGGCTTTGAATGGAGGGCCAGGCTTTGATGCACCACTAGGGCCCTGGAGAAGGAGAAACTGGGCTGACAACCAGCATGAGCAAGGCCCAGAAACCAGACAGCACTAGGGGCTATACTCGGTGCCCCAGAGGCCACACAGGGTACACCAGGCAGAGTTCTATGCTGAGTGCTCACAGTCATGGTGGCATACAGTGCTGCTTTAGCTGGCTCTACAAGAGATTTGGGTTCTGTCACCATACTCAGTGACTTTGGTGTGGCCACATTTGGCAAATGGCTGTCTCTCCACCTTCCAGGGTGAATATCAAATCGTATCCATATTCTTCCTTTAACCCACGTGCCCAGATGCATTTTGTTTTGGAGGGGGGGAGGTAGGTATTTTTCATTTTTATGATACATAGTAGCTCTGTGTGTGTGTGTGTGTGTGTGTGTGTGTGTGTGTGT
>NW_012101954.1:2159024-2166387 GCF_000951045.1 Mandrillus leucophaeus
CATTCTACTCTTTACCTCCCAAATGCATTTTGGGTACCAGCTATTTCTTTGGTCAGTGCCGGTGCCACTGGTGGTGCTTTTTTATTTTTATTTATTTATTTATTTATTTATTTTTTTTGAGACAGAGTCTCGCTCTGTTGCCCAGGCTGGAGTGCAGTGGTGTGATCTCGGCTCACTGGTGCAATCTTGGCTCACTGCAACCTCCACCTCACGGGTTCAAGCAATTCTGCCTGCCTTAGCCTGCCAAGTAGTTGGGATTACAGGCACCCACCACCATGCCCAGCTAATTTTTATATTTTTAGTAGAGATAAGGTTTTCGCCGTGTTGGCCAGGCTGGTCCCGAACTCCTGACCTCAGGTTATCTGCCCACCTCGGCCTCCCAAAGTCCTGGGATTACAGTGTGAGCCACTGCGCCCAGCCCATTGGTGGTGCTTTTTAATGGGAAAGTCTGGTCAAGGGCAGCGAGGGCAGAGGCTCATTCTAGTCCAGGGTTCTCAACCTGTCTGCAGGTAGAATCGCCTGGGGACTTTGGGAAAAGCCCAGTGCCCAGTCAGTCTTCCAGACCAGCTTCATCACAATCTCCAGGAGTGAGACCTAGGGATTCGTATTTTCTTTTTACAAGTTTCCCAGGTGAATCCAATGTGTAGCCCAGTTTGAGCCCCAATGATGTATCTGATCTAAGAGGTTAACAGGTGCGGTAATGTGGGGAGGGGCACATATGCTCTGGCTCTATCATATACGGTAAGGATTTGGTAACATTAGTGTTTGGTTTTGTTTGTAAACTTTGTGATAGAGATAATTCTACTACACAAATTATGTGTGGTGTCCAACACCTAATATGTGCTCAGTAAATGATCACCTCCGTACCCTGTCCTTCCCTGTTCTCCTCCTCCTCAGACAGAAGCAAAGTCAGTTATGTAATGCTGGCAGGCTGTTGGCAGTGGGCACCGGATGAATGTGTATTGCAGGTTTCCTGCTGTTTATAGATCATGTTTTATTCATGTACATATGATGCAGAATGCTCCCTCTGAGGGGAGAACTTTCAGCCTGCAGATTTCAAGATGTGGCAATACATTTGTATAAATTGAGGTCACGGAAGGAAAGTGGGAGATGAGAAACGCAAAGCACTGATGGAGGGTTTCATGGGCATTGAGGAAGTAGTGGCCAGGGATGTTCAAGCAGCCTGGAATTGCTCTTTTTTCTAGGTCGGCACTGCCCTCTAGTGGAACAGAGTCACAGCCAACTCGCTTTTCCTCCTCACTCCTTCCACTGGTGAGAACCATCTAGGGTTAAAATTACTCCAAGTCCAGCTAAAGAAACAGCTCAGGGAGACCAGCCATGCACGCCCCCATTCTTGGACTCATTGTTCCTGAAACACAAAGATAATTCTAGAAAGCATCTATTCATGCCAGATATCAGAAGCTTTGCATGCATTACATATAACTGTCACTGTTCTACAAGACTGATAACTCTTCTTCCCAGACTCAGAGTTAGGAAGTGAATCTTCCAGAAATTGAGCAATGTAACCAGGATTCCAGCCTGGTAGGAATCAGCCTTGGTTGATTCTCGAGCCTTCACCACTATTCCATGATACCTGCTCTTTCTCTAGGAACTAGGTCCTGGAGTCCTGAGTTCAAATCCACTTCCACCATGTACAAGCTGTGTGACCTTGGTGCAACTGACTGATCTCTCTGTGTTTCTATATTCTCATCTACAAAAAGAGTCTCATAAAATCACCTTATCAGGGCATAGTGAGAATGATTGACCTTGAATAAATCAGAAGGGGCAGAGAAAGAGCTGAAGAAAATGACTGCCTCTGGTTGGTAGGAAAACTGTGTTTTCCCCCTGCTGAATGCATTGCTTTTATAATCAGACCAAATGACCACTTTCCTTGTAAAGAGGCAGAAGCCTTCACCCATGTGTACCAGCCCTGCGAGATATTATAGGAGACCGTTTTCTTGTTTCCTCGAAGTTGAGTCAAGCAAATCTAAGATTCCTCTAAAGAAAACCTCAGGCTTCCCCCTGAAGGGATCTCTCGTTTTGTCAAGTACAGAACCCTCAGCTCTGCCCTTCGGCTGCCCAGCTTGGTGTTGTCTCTGTCACTGCTAAGAAGTCAGGACTGACTGTCATGTGAGATCTCACTGTCCTCAGGTGCCCTCCCTTCCCACGTTCAGGAAGGGATCCGAGCAGAGGCTTGAGTGCAGGGCAGCGTGACTCCTGGATACAGTAGGTTCCTCCTTCACCACTCTCCCAAGGACAGCTGAGAAGTGGTTGGTCCTTGCAGTTCCATTCCATCAGCACCTGAACTTCTATTGCAATAGATAATTGTATTCTTCAGAAATACATTCTTCAGAGAATCATATTTGTCTCTAAGCTTTCTGTCATTAGGAGAACTGTGTTAAGGATTTATTAAAAATTACTCATAAGAAATAAGCCTTGTACGTAGAAACAGACGAGAAGGGAAGATCTAAATGAATGTCAGTGTTTCTGGATGGTGAGAGATGGTGATTTGTGTTGTCATCTTTGTAATAATGATTGCTAAAATTTATTGAGCACTTGCTGTATGCCAGGCACTGTGGAAAGCCCTTGTGATGCACTAATCACTGAAACCTCAAAACAATCCTGCGAGGTGGGTACTGTTAACCTCACTCACAGGTGAGAGTATGGAGGGCCAGAGTAGGTAAGTACCTTTGTCAGGGTCACACAGCCAGTGACTGCAGACCCTGGCCATCCAGCTCTAGGGTCTGTGTTCTTGGCCACTGCGTTATTCTGCCTCTCTATGCTTGGTTTATTCTCAAGTCATCCTTAATGAGCATGTGCTGCTTTTAAAATGAAGGAAAGGGGTTTTGGTTTATTTGGGTTTTTTTGTTTGTTTGTTTGTTTTTCTGAGACGGAGTCTCACTCTGTCGCCCAGGCTGAAGTGCAGTGGTGCCATCTCGGTTCCCTGCAGGCTCTGCCTCCTGGGTTTTACTTACACCATTCTCCTGCCTCAGCCTCCCAAGTAGCTGGGACTACAGGCATCCGCCACCATGCCCAGATAATTTTTTGTATTTTTAGTAAAGACAGGGTTTCACCGTGTGAGCCAGAATGGTCTCCATCTCCTGACCTCATGATCCACCCGCCTCGGCCTCCCAAAGTGCTGGGATTTCAGGAGTGAGCCACCATGCCCAGCCGGGGTTTTGTTTTTAAATTAACTTATATGAGTCCATGAATGATAAACGCATAGGAAGAAAGACAGTACAAATATAATAATGCCTAAAGGGAAATATGAGACTGATGCTAATCCTTTACACAATCCTGTATTTTCCACATTCTCTAAAATAAGCATAGTTTACCTAAGTGATTTAAAAAGTCATAAAAGAAAAGAAAATCCTGCTGTTAGAGGCACCAGTAAGAAGAACAAATAACAGCTGATGGTTTTTGAGAATGTCTGTGTTCCAGGAATTGACCAGAAGCATTCTGTGCATGACGTATTTGACCCTCAATAACCCCATAGGAGGTAGGGACTGTTGTCATCCCATTTTACACAGGAGGAGACTGAGGCCGAGGGAGCATTTGTACCATGCTCACAGACACACCAGTACAGCAGAGCCTTGACACTGATCCTCCCTCAAGGTCAGTAGTACCTCTGTGTCCTTTTCCACCCCAGGAGACTGAGGGTGAGAAACACGAATGGGTGCGCCTAATTTCAAAGTGAGTAGGAGAACCAATAGCAGCCCTTGGGTTTCTGGATGGCCTGTTTGGCTTTGCTTTCACGGGCATAAAGAGTTCATGCCAGCGGGGAGCAGATGCCTACAGCTCCTCGGGCAGCCTGTGCTCCCCTCACCCAACCCCACAGGTTGTTCAACGCAGGAACCACGCCCCATGCTACGCTTTGACAAAGAGAAAAATAAAGGTTCACGTGGAAGGGTCAGCATTTTTCTCAAACAATGCGGCATGCACCACCATAGCCAGCCAGTGTTAGTATCTCTTCCAAGAGTAGGCCTTCCGGTGAGCCTGCAGAAGCCCCAGGGCCAGGCGAAAGGAGGGAGAACAAGAATGGGTACCATGGAGTCTCCCTCTTGGAGCGTCAGTGGAAACTGATGTTTATGAAGTGCTTCATCTGTGCCAGGGCTGGGCCCCCACGATTGCTTTCATTTATTACTCACCACAACCCTGTAAAATGTCTTATTTTTGCAGTGCACACTTTGTTTTGCACACTTAGTTTTGCAGTGCACACTTTGTCATAAAGCAGGTGTCTGTAAGGCTGTGGATCTGTTATCGGGCTTCTCTTTTGCTTCATTGCTTTGTTATTTCTTGTGCCAAAGGCACCTTGGCTTTAAAAGAAGTCCTGACACCCAACAGGGAACGTCTTGAAAACAGTTGTGCTTCTTCAAACACGTCTAGACTGGTCTTGGTCCTTAGCATTTCTATAAAGAATTTAGAATCAGCTCGCTACCTTCCACAAACACAAAATGTTCCCTAGTACTTTTATTATCTATTATTATTATTATTATTATTATTTGAGATGGAGTTTCACTTTTGTTGCTCAGGCTGGAGTGCAATGGCGCTATCTTGGCTCAACGCAACCTCCGCCTCCCAGGTTCAAGCAGTTCTCCTGCCTCAGCCTCCTGAGTGCCTGGGATTACAGGCAAGTCCCACCACACCCAGCTAATTTTGTATTTTTAGTAGAGACGGGGTTTCTCATGTTGGTCAGGCTGATCTTGAACTCCCGACCTCAGGTGATCCGCCCACGTCAGCCTCGCAAAGTCCTGGGATTACAGGCGTGAGCCACCACACCCAGCCCCATCTATTGTTATATCAGTAATAGTATTAAAGTTGAATAATTCTTCCTGGACCAGAAAATTTCAAGTTTCCAGTCATTTTTTCCAAATTATACTGGTTACATGCACCTAACCTGACCCTTTATGTAGGCTTAGTGAGTCCCGTGGTCGGGTTGCATCTAGAAGGAGGTACATTGAATGGGAGAGTCCACAGCGCAGACAGAGACATCTGCAGGGGGACTTGGGGAAAGAGCACTGGTCAGGGAAAGAGGAGGTTTGGGTCTCGGTCCCAGCTCTGCCCCCAACTGGCCAGGTGAGCTTGGGCAGGCCATCGCCAAGAACAGTCACGCACTTCTTCCTCTGCATGGCCGCTGTGACTAGCGCTCTCAACCACACATCCTTTCAACTAACGGCAAACTTACTGTCTATCAGCACTGGGGCGAAATAGGAATATAAAGAAGAAGAAAGCATCATCTCTGCCTCAGGGGCTTAGCATCTACAACAGTGTCTCTTGGACTGTGCTGCAGTCAATGCCAGGTCTGAGAAATGACACACACAAAAAAAAGTTTTGTGGTCAAATAATTAACACAAAACCTTTGTGCAAGATTCCATTCAGGCATATTAGCATTTATAAGATCTGAGAAGTCTTGGAGTTTAACCCAGATTTGCTTAACGATTGTATTAGTTTTCTATCATTGCTGTGATAAATTATTGCAAACTTAGTGTAAAACGCAAATTTGGAGGTCAGACATCCATATTGGGTCTTACTGGGCTAAAATCAAGGTGCTGGCAGGGCTGTGATCCTGCCTGCATGGAGGAGAAAATCTGTTTTCTTGCCTTCTCCAGCTTCTAGAGGCTGCCCACATGCTTTGGCTTATGGCCGTCCACCATCTTCAAAGCCAGCCTGACTAGTCAGCTCTTTCTCATGCCATCTCTCTGGCTCTCTCTGCCATCACATCCCCATTTCTGACTCTGACTCCCTCTTCCACATTTAAAGGATCCTTGTGATGAGATTGTGCCTATGGGGACTCTCCAGTATAATCCCTTCATCTACAACCTTAATTCCTCTCTCTGTCACCCAGGCTGGAGTGCAGTGGTGCAATCTTGGCTCACTGCAAGCTCCACCTCCCAGGTTCACACCATTCTCCTGCCTCAGCCTCCCGAGTAGCTGTGACTACAGGCACCCACCACCATGCCCACCCAATTTGTTGTATTTTCAGTAGAGACAGGGTTTCACCATGTTAGCCAGGATGATCTTGATCTCTTGACCTTGTGATCTGCCTGCCTTGGCCTCCCAAAGTGCTGGGATTACAGGCGTGAGCCACCGCTCCCAGCCACCCCAGCTTTATTAAAGCGCATCTGACAACGTGTGGCACATGGTGTGGAGGACTCGGTGCAGGGTGGGGTCTTTCTCTAGCCCCTCGCCATCATGTACTCTCATCTTGGTACTGCTCCTGATAGCATATGATAGATTTGTGTTTGTTGCCATTCTTCAAACTCCACAGGGGTGAGGTTTTCGTCTGTTTTGTTCACTGCCGTGTCCCATATTGTTCACTGTTACTAACATAGTCCTAGCAAGTAGAAGGTTCTCAGTGGGTATTTGTTGACTAAGAGTAGTGGAAAGTCTTTCTGATAAGATAGCAAGCTTCTTGAGGGCAAAATTCTTGTCCAAGTTATCTTTTCTTCCCCAGGGTCCAGAGGTGGCTGGTGCTAAATGTAAAGATTGTTTAGTGTGGGAGAAGGCAGACTCACCACCGGGAAGTCTTGCTGGAGATCATTTTCTTAAGGAATTTGCCATAGTCTATACTTGGACTAATCTGTCATGCGCAGAAACTCTTCATCATCTGGGCATAAGTTGAGATCATAAGCTTCTCAGGCAATTTGCACCAGAGGGTCCCAAACTTTCTTGGTTCACAGCGTCCTGAGTCCAAAAGAAATAATAAGTTTTGTTTATCAAGTATTTAGGTTCATACTACTTAATAAGTGTTTCCATCCTAACAACATAGAGTAACTGCTTGAAAAACATGATACATATCAACAGAAAATATATATATATGTATATATATTTTAACCATAATTGCTTACTAATGGGATGTGTGTCCTGTTGGCAAATACATGGTTCCTGAAACCTTGGATTCAAATTGGACACTGCCACCCCCATTTTCTGTTGCGTATTGATTTCCACACTTGGTTTTCTCACAGCAACTATGGAAAACTCAGCTCACAAAGATGTGATGTCATTGAAAGAAATCCAGTGTTGAAATCATAGGCTACCATGGGATGGTAGATTCACATGTCCAAGAGATGTCAAGTATTGCTATGTTTCCCTCAAAAACTCACAGTATTCTGCCTTACCCTTGTGAGTTCACTGCAGTACTCAATGGTGTCCCAGCACACAGCCTATAAACTGCAGATTTGTGTTAATATAATTCACTGAAGACCTGTGTACAGACCAGAATGCCAGAGCTAGATCACCATGGAGGGGCACTGCATTCGCCCCTGATCTCCTTGTCCAGCCGTCTCATCCCTGGGAGGCCGGGTTAGCAACCCATTGTGCTTGGCTTGGCAAGCAGCAGAACAGTGAGGTGGACTCCAGACAG
>NW_012101954.1:2166437-2167461 GCF_000951045.1 Mandrillus leucophaeus
CCTACTTCCTGCTGCTTTCTCAGATCCTCTTCCTGCTGCTCTGCTCCCTAACCACAACCCCACTAAATAAAGCCCCCTAATTCTAGTCCATCCCCCAACCCATTGTGCTTGGCTTGGCAAGCAGCAGAACAGTGAGGTGGACTCCAGACAGCCCGTCTGGTCTGCACACTGATGAGGCTTGAGATTTCAGCTGCTTCCCAGCAAGAACTCCTTCCTGGGCCTGGCCTGCTCCCAGCTCCAGCCCTCTCCCCAGAGGTAGCTTTAGGAAATGAGGTATGGAGGGTGTAGTGAGCTTTGGAAAGAGAAGGACTAGGAACCCTGGAGGGTGCCAGCCCTCACTGTTGTAGGAGAGACACAAGTGTCGTCTATTTAACAAACCCTTCCCTGGGTCTTTCTGTGTGCCACACACTGTTCTAAGAGGTTTGCAAATAGGAGGTCATTCAGTCCTCAGCACAACCCCATGACATCGATCTATTGTTACTCCCACTTTACAGAAGAAGAAACTGAGGCACGGGACAGGAGGTTAAATATATGTTGCCTAAAGGTTCATGGAGCTGGGAAGTGGTAGAACTGGGATTTGAACCCAGGCTGTTCATACTCTTACCTGGACTTTTCCCTGAGGGGGTTAGAAAACCCCAGCAATCCTTCCCACTGTGCTGCTTTCTAGCAATGTGCTGGGGCCAGGTGCTGAACCACTCTAAGATTCTGTTTTTCCCCCGTGAAACGGCCCAGTAAACTTCTCCCTGGGGTCATTGAATGGCTTCCAGGAGATTAGGCATGTAAAGTGCTTTCTATTATCCAGGGTGGTAGCACAGAAAGCCTTCAGGGCTGCCTGGCTAGGGACTCCGAGGCACTCCTCCCCACCGACGTACATGAACCTGGAAGACAGCAGGGGGCAGCACCGGGCCGCTGCAGAGGGTTCTGCACCTGGAGGCGCCGGCCCTTCATTCAACAGGGATCCTGCATCTCAGTGCCTGGCAATAAGCCGACTCTGACTCCCTCTTCCACATTTAAAGGATCCTTG
>NW_012101954.1:2168084-2172635 GCF_000951045.1 Mandrillus leucophaeus
TCCTGTTCCTTTTTAGGGTTATCTTTGTTCAGCTGAAACCCAGATGAGAACAGGACCTTGAAAAAGCCACAATCCAAACTCTGGAAACCCACACCCTCTCATAGAGGAATTTGGTGGAGAGGCTGCCTCAGGGTGTGGTGTCTCCACCGCAGGCCACTGCTGTTCCCTGTTCAAGCTACCAGCCCCGCTCACTGGCCCATCTGGGCCCTGTGGGGCTCCTGTGGACAGCTGAGGCCAGCAGCTTGAGGGACACCCCTCCTTCTCTGCAAGAGGGCAGAAGGCCTGGGACCCCAGCTGTGCTATGATGTCTGGCCAGTCCTCACTTTCAAGTCTACTTAGTCTTTCTTTCAAGTCTACTGTCCCCAAGCATGGGGGTAACAGCACAATCTATATGCAACATCTTCAGCTTGTTGGGTTGTTTCTGTTTTTCCAAGGATTCTGAAGGCTTGGTCCTTTCACCTATTAAGTATTAATAATAATGCTCATTATTCAGTCTGTAGGGCATGGATCAGTGACAAATACATTGCTTAGGGGGTTTATTTAAAGGGAAGAAGGCCTATGATTGTGGGTGATGGGGGAGGTGCCGGGAGTCACAGCAGATGGTGAATCAGAAGGGTAGGCACAGCACCCTTGGCAAGAGAACTGTATTCCTGTGCTCTGTGTCCCGTTCTTTTGGGAAGGCCTGAGCAGTGAGTTTGTTTGCTGAGCCGTCTCTAGAGTACCCGTAACTCTGACTGATGGATTACCACAGCCTGCAGCCTGGATGGGAGGATATGACTGGCTTCAGGACTTTGCAGGAATCTCTCGGGTTTAGCGTGGGTGCCGCTCCGGAGTTGGACAACTGCTCTCCATGCCCCCTACTTCCTGCTGCTTTCTCAGATCCTCTTCCTGCTGCTCTGCTCCCTAACCACAACCCCACTAAATAAAGCCCCCTAATTCTAGTCCATCCCCGAAAGATCTTTTCCAGTAACATCCCCTGCCCCCAACTTTGTGTGCTTGGTTATCTTAATCAAAATTATGACAAACCAGAGATAATGTGCTAATCATGTGAACGTCACTCCTCTCCAAAGTGATACATTTTCATTTTTTAAAATGCAGCTTATTAACAGAAATAAGATTCTGCAGTTTCTGGTTGGCCGTGGAGTGACTATTTGGAAACAGTGGAACTTCTACATTTCTTCACATCCAAGTAGGATTTTGCTGAGGGTGGACTCAGCCCTGTTCCTGTGATATAAAACATATTTTCTTCATTCTTTCCTTCATCAAACATCTCCTAAGTGACTGCTTCAGGGTTCTGGGTTCCTGTCTATAAATATGTGTTAGTTCGTTCTTGCCTTGCTATAAAGAAATACCTGAGGCTGGGTAATTTATAAAGAAAGGAGATTCCAGTGGCTTGGGGTTTTGCAGACAGTACTGGAAGCATGGCGTTGGCATCTGCTCATGGTGAAGGTCTCCAGAGACTTCCAGTCATGGCAGGAGGCAAAGGGGGAGCAGGCGCATTACATGGTGAGAGCCAGAGCAAGAGGGAGAAGGGGAGGTCCCAGACTCCTTTAAACAATCAGAACAATCAGATCTTGTGTGAACTGAGATCACACTCATCACCAAGGGGGCAGTGCTGAACCATTCGTGAGCCCCATGATCTAATACCTCCCATTAGGCCCCACCTCCAACATTATGGATTACACTTCAACATGAGATTTGGAGGAGACAAACATGCAAACTATATCACGTGGCTTCCTTTGCCCAGTATTTAAAACCATTTGCTTTCCCCTGTGTAGTTTAAGTTGTTTTTCCCCACCCTAAGTCAATGAATGATTTCAGAGGAGGGAAAGCTTCAAGTCAGCGAGACCAGGATTTTTTACTGTTTGGTTCAGCACCGAATCCCCAACCCTGAGAACAGTCCTTGGCACATAGAAGGAGCTCAGGAAAACTTGACTGAATGGATGAATATGTGATTGGTTCCACAACATCACCAAGAGAATTTAGGGTGAGTTGATCTACCCCTATGAACAGACTGGGCTGGAGAGCTACCCTCCACTGGGCTTAGGTTCCCTGCCGTGAAATTCATCTCTCACCCTGCTCTTCAGGTGCCTGTGTGGCCTGTTAGCACCCACCCTTGGAGCTACCTGGGTTGGAATTACCCATGCACTGACTGTCCTCATCAGATGGCCAGCTTCTAAAGGGAAGAGCCACTTTCTTGACTCTTATTTTTGCCTCCAGGGCCTGGAGAACTGTCAGTGCTCAAGAAATGTCTACCCAATTGAAATTTAAATAGATACAGCCTGTGGGTTTGAGTTTGGGATCAGGACTTTTCCCAGAATGTCCTAAAATTTCTGTGTAAAATGCCAGGTATTGTGTCCATCAGATACTTAAGCACTACCCAGAACTTGCCATCTTCTCAGGTCCTACAGAAACGCTTAATTCCTGAACAGCTGTTATAGCCACAACAATGGAAACAGATAATGACTTCAAAACATGGAGAGAAATTGAAGAATTGAAATTAATAAATATGTAACTAAATGTTAGATATTTACCATTGTGGGAACTTTGCTATTTGCTAAATTTCAGAGTCAGAACGTTTTATTATATTTGAAAATAATTTGTGGCATAGATTATCCTCACTTCACAAAAAAATTCCTGAGTTTGCACAATGGGTGTCAAGGGATCTTAGCCAACCATAGATTAAATGAGTTACATAAAGCCAAATAAATGTAAAAGCAAAATTATAAAAGTCTTTTCAAAAGTGTGGATTGCAGAAAAAATATTTAATGATAGATGCAGATATATTTTAATACGTTTGATGTGGGGTGAAGTCCTCTAAAAGTAAAGGACACAAATTTCAAAGCAACCTAGCAAAATACTATAGAATTGTAGCATAATATACAGTGCTTTCATAGAGTTTCCAAAAATCATAAATTCAGGCTTTCCCCTCTAGGATTTTTAGAATAATTCCTAATGTCATTTGTAAAAGCAGACATCTCATCTCATCAATGTAAAATAATATCCTTGACCTTTGGTGATTTTGCTTATTGAATAGCCTCTGTTTTGTAATCTCTTTTTTTTTTTTTTTATCATCTTCTTTCAGGAATCCTGTTCACGATGCTGGTATTTGGACCAGCCTGCGGGTTTATCCTGGGCTCTTTCTGTACCAAAATCTACGTGGATGCAGTCTTCATTGACACAAGTAAGGAATATATCTTGATGTCTACCTTCCAGCCACAAGCATTTCCTGCCTCATAAATGCGGCTTCAGCCTGTGGGTTCTAAAACCTTCTTGCTCAGAGACAGTCTTGATGCCCCTGCTTCTGTAGCTGGGGCTCACCCGAGATTAGTTGAAAGAACATGAGTGTTGGTTCAGAGGGCCTGACTCAAGTCTGGGTTCTGCCAACATCTACCTGGAGGCTGAATAACCCCCAGTAGCTGATTTTACTCCTCAAATCTGTATTTTCCTTATCTGTAAATAAAGGGTAACAATAATTATATCTGCCTGGCAGATAAGAATTTAATGTGAGTGTCTGTGTAGAAATGCTTGGCATATGCTCATTGAGTGGTGGCCCATTAACCTATGTGAGGATCCTACTTTCCAAACTAAGAGTTGGAGCATGTGTTCTGGAAGTGCAAGTGTACGAACGGGGTCAGTGAGACAGAATATTGGAAAATGCTTTTAGAAGACACTGTTGTGGTGGCCTTTGTGAGGAAATATCCACATTCAAAACCATTTTAATCAGAACTTGTGTTCTTAGCAGGAAATGCAAGTCTCAGAAGACCCTGAGTTCCCCAATCCACGATTGTGGGATTGAATGGGATGCGAGATCGATGGGCTAGACTGTGCTGTGGTGACAGACGGTCCCAAAACCTCAGTGATTTTATACAACTAAGGTTTATTTCTTGGTCACACTACATGTGCAGGGTAGGTCGGCAGTGTCGGGGTCAGGGAGACTTGGCTCATCGTGGTCACCTGTTGATCTGTTCTCAGGATCAGTAAGCATTCCCAGTGCCCCGGGCCCAGGCTCACAGAAGTTCCATCCTGACCCCAGCTTGCACAGTTACCAAGGCAGGAAACCAGTTTTACTCTGGCCCTTGAAACCTCTACTCAGAAATGACATACAATGTTTCCCCTCATATTTCATCAACAAAAGCAAGTCACGTGGTGTATTGGTTTCCTGTTGCTGCATAAGAAATGACCCCAAACCTAGTGACCTAAAACAGCAGACATTTCTTATCACGCAGTTCTTCATATTTTTTTCTGTGGGTCTGGAATACAGGAGCAGCTTCACTGGGCAGTTCTAGCTCAAGGTCTCTTATGAGGCTGCAGTCAAGGTGTTGCAAGGTGGCCACCTGGTTTTGGGTCATCCCAAGGCTCAACTTGGGGAGGATCCACTTCCAAGCTCACTGCCATGGGCCCACAGGAGGGGGCTACCTCACCGTGACACCCCTGAAGCAAACAACCCAAGAGAAGGTGAGAGAGAGCACCTGAGGCAGGAGCCACAGTCTTTTTATAACCCAATCTCAGAAGTGACATCTCATTACTTCTGCTGTATTTTGTTTGTTA
>NW_012101954.1:2173195-2246457 GCF_000951045.1 Mandrillus leucophaeus
CAATCAAGTCGCTTTGTGATTCACTCCATTAATCCCACTGATATATTTACTTGTAGCTAATGATGTTACAGATTCCAAGTGGAAAAAAAAAAAAAATCAGAGGCAGCCTTATTTATTTATACTTTTAAAGTGCTGAGTCTGTTCAGAAGGTGATTGAGTGCTGGTGTTTTGTAGCCATTGGCTGGCCCTTTGAACTCATTTCCTAGGGAGTGCGGTAAGGGGTGGGCTGGGAAGAGACAGGACGTGTGAAGTGAGTCGGTTTCCATCTTGTTCGTATAGACAGGCCAGCTTCCACCACTGCACCCAAGGCAGCACAAGACAGGGCCAGCAGAGGGGATAGAGAGGAGGCATTCTCCTGATACAATGGGGAAGCCACCTTGAAGGGTAGCAAAGTGGCCAGGTGGCATATTTTGCCCTCAGTGGTATCAGTGGTGGCCTTTGAACCAAAACCCTGTGAATAACCAGATTATCTGAGCTGGAAAGAGCCTCAGACATCATTCCTTTCCAACTCTTTCATTTTACAAATGAGGAAACTGAGTCACAGACAGGGGAAGGGATGTCCCCAATCCAAGGAATGTATCTCTATAAAACCCAGATCTCCTGAGCCTGCCTGTGAAGATTGCACTCACCAAACTCTCTTAGGAGAATGAAATGGCACCTTCTCTCAGTGCCCGCAATGACCAGCAGGTAGACAGATGGCTGGAGGAGGCTTAGCCCATCTACTCCCGGTTCCCTCCATTCGCTGAGGCTGTTCCTTCAGCCTGGAATGCTGTTTCCATCTTACTGTGTTCAGCATCTCTGTTTGCCTGTTAAGGCCCAGGGTGTAGCGGTGTAATCCATGGTTCCAGTCTCATTGGCTACTTGGTGCCTACATGGATGTAAGGCAGGTGGGCTCTTTTCAGTCCTGTGTGGGCATCTCGCTGATGGCAGCCTTCCCCACCAAGTTGATAATGGACTTCTCTTTCTGTTTCTAAAGAATGCAAGGTGCATTGTCAGTCATGATCTTTGCGTCCTTCCCATAGGCACCGTAAGGGTTGGTGCAGCTCTTTACCAGTAGAGGGCAGAAGAATATCATTTATCCTATTTAGGGAGTCAGCCACAGAATTCTGTAGTTTCCAGCAGTTTTTATTTTTCTAATCTTGTGACTGAAACTTGCCTCCTGCGGGTGGATTTGGGCTGTATTTGAGGAAGGGATTCTTAATTTCTGTAGGGCCTCCCCTATCTTTTCCTTGCTTTCCTAAAGCAGTACTCTTCTGTAGGGTTGTCCAATGTATGGGAACATTACTGTAGGCATTAATAGACGAGGGCCACACACATGGACACATGTTTCTGAAGTCCCCACTGAGACTGGGGTCCAGGAAAAGCAGCAGCCTGAAATTTGTGGGGAAGCGGCAAGGCAGGTCCACAGAGGGCCCTCGTTATGGGGTAGATGGAGGAGAGAAGGTGGCATCCACCACATAGCCTGGTGCCCACATTGAGAGAATCCAGTGAGGAAGCCTGGTTGAAACTTGTGAGTAGATGCAGCTGGGGGTGCCAAGGAGGGTTGGTTGTAGACATGGGCCAGCTCTGGGGTGAGAGCCCCCACGGGGCACCTTGCCTGGAGGTCCCAACTGGCTCCACTTAGACATGGGCTGCCTCTGCTGCTGCCTTTCATCCGTGTTTGATCCCTACATGGTTCCCTTTGCTCCTCAGCTCAGGGAGAATAACTCTGTCCCCTGAGAGCTGGGGGAAGAAATGATGGTACCTCCAGGATTTCTTTTTTAGGTTCTTTATTAAACTGAACCCCAGGTGAGAACAGGACCTTGAAGAAAAGAAGGACTTGGTAACAGAATACATATCTAATCACTGCCTTGGCAAGCCTTAACTATGTGGGTTTATTACAAGAAGATTAGTAATACCAGCAGCCATGAATTGGTCACTTATTAAAGCTGTACATAGATTGCCTCATTGGAGCCTCAGCACATTTTTATGGGAGTGTAGATCCTACTATTAGGTGAGGCATTATCATGCAATGGTTAAGAATTCGAGCACTGGAATCAGACTCCATTTGAATCCTGACTACCCCCCTTACGAGTTCTGTGATCCTGGGGACATTACACACACATCCTGAGTCTGTGTGTGGACGGCATGAGCTACTCATGCAAAGCATTTAGCACAATGACTGGTGTATAGTAAGCACACAATAAATACTTATAATAAGAAATCCGAGAGGTTAACAGTTTCCACAGCTAGGGATAGAGCAAGGATTCATTCCCAGGCCTGTCTGACCTCAAAGCCCCACTCTTAACAGAACAGCTGGCTTCCCTGAAACATCTCCAGGAATTTAGCCAGAAGGGGGCTCCCTTCCATGGACAAAGGCCTTGTTGAGATGACCTAGCCTCACCAGCACATCCGTGCAGACTTGTCCTGAGGCACACACCAGCAGGCCTCGCAGAAGGCTGCATGGCGTTGGCAGCTGGAACAAGATGTGGCCATCTGTTTGCTTCACAAGAAAGGTCAACAGACTGAGAGCCTCCTGCTCTGCTGTCCTGAGGGCTGGCTGCTACTGCTAGATTCCTTCATTTTGGGCTAATTAGCCCAATGGCTGGGATTCTAGATGTTCAGTGCCACCCTCCAGCCTTAGCCCCTTCCTGTCTCCATTTTCTAATTAGGTTTGTAACTTAATGATACTCTTAGAATTCTTGAGTCCCATAGCAAAAGTGTGGCAACACAGGTTAAACAAATAGGTAAATGAACTACCAAAAAAAAAAAAAAGTCCATATGTCCCAGGAGTAAGAAGTAAATGTCGCCAATTTGCTTTGATCTGCTCTTCTCACAATCTCAGGTATCCTCATGAGTTTGTGGGTGGGTTGGTTGGTTAGTTTTAAACTGGTTTAACTGTATTTCCAGTGACTTTTCATTTGATCTTGGAAATGGGTGGAAATCTCAGTGAGCCCCCTAGTTCAGTTGACCTTTGGCAGAAAGAGTAAACAGCTGTCAACAACTCTCAACTTACCCAATACAAGCAACAAATAAGAACAACCCAAAAGTCAGACACAAAGAGTGGAAGGGTTAGAAAAATGGATCTCGTAAGGCTGGGCATAGTGGCTCTCACCTGTAATCCCAGCGCTTTGGGAGGCCGAGGCAGGTGGATCACCAGAGGTCAGGAGTTTGAGACCAGACCAGCCAACATGGTGAAACCTGTCTCTACTAAAAATAAAAATTAGCCGGGCGTGATGGTAGGCACCTGTAATCCCAGCTACTTGGGAGGCTGACACAGGAGAATTGCTTGAACCTGGGAGGTGGAGGTTGCAGTAAACTGAGATCTCACCACTGCATTCCAGGCTGGGTAATAGAGTGAAACTCCATCTCCAAAAATAAATAAATAAATAAATAGCGGAAATGGATCTGGAAAAGGAGAAAAACCTTCTACGCCTGTTGACACCTATGTCAAGACAAGTCCAAGGTGTGCCTGGCTTCATGACAGACATTTCCATCATGGTACACCCAGTGTATGGCTCTCTTTGTTCCACTCTGCAACCCTTTTCTCCTGTCCCCTTTACCAGACTTCCCTCAGAATGAAATGGCATCTGTTCTCATTGTCTGAAATGACCACGGGGTAGATTAGTGGCTTGATGAGGGAGTTGAGCCTATTCACTTAGAGTCCCCTGAGTGTGCCACACCTTGGCTCAGCCTGTTCCCTCAGCCTGAGATACTGTCTCTACCTCATTTTATTCAACATCTTTCTTCATCCATGTGTTTAGTTCTGTTGGCAATTGAATGTATCTAAGTAAATGAAACAGATTGGTGCTTTCAGTTTTGTTCTGGGCATCTTACTGAAAGCAGCCCTTGCCAGAAGGCTGAAACTGCAGCCGTTTTTTTAAAGTTAAGACACTAACTAGAACCAAATAGAGAAGTAAAGAGGTTTTCAAGCCTTCCTCCCTACCTTTACCTAAAACAATACTTTGCTGTGTCAAGCCTGCCTGAGACGGCTGTTCTTATAGAACATGGATTTTTATTTCCTAAACCTTTTGTACTAGTCAGGGTAGACTAGGTTATGTTGCAGTAACAAACAGCTCCCAAATCTCAGCAGCTTAGAATACTAAATGGTTCTTTCTTCTTTGTGCTAGATCCAATGCAGATCAACACGAACATTTCGTTTATTGTAGCCTGTCAGATACCATCTTAGGAGGAAAGGGGTTGGAGTCATGCACCAGCTCATACACACTTCCATCCAGAAATGATACATAACCCCCTTGCTCACATTTCATAGGCAAATCTCTGTGGCTTATGGTGACACCTAACTTCACAGAGTGAGGAGGTGTCATCCTCCTTGACATCAGAGGTGGAGGACACTAATAACATCTACCACACTGTCCTCTTCCAGCCACACAGAGAACTCTCCCTCCATATCTCTAGTACTGAAACAGTATCTGTAGAGCATTGACAGATGATTGCCAGCAGGTGGAGGGAGATTTTTCACCATAACTAGCCAAAATGCCTTGTTAGCTGGGCACAGTGGTTCACACCTGTAATCCCAGCACTTTGGGAGGCCAATGTGGGTGGATCACCTGAAGTCAGGAGTTCACGACCAGCCTGGCCAACATGGTGTGAAACCCCATCTCTACCAAAAGTACAAAAATTAGCCAGGCATGGTGATGGGCGCCTGTAATCTCAGTACTCGAGAGGCTGAGGCAGGAGAATCACCTCCACAGGAGGTGGAGGTTGTGGTGAGCTGAGATCACGCCACTGCACTCCAGCCTGGGCGACAGAGCAAGAATCCGCCTCAAAAAAAAAGAAAAGAAAAGAAAAGAAAAAATAGTGTTTGTTATAGAGATGGACAGAGGTAAGACATTTTTCAGACAGGTCCAACCATTAGTTGTCTTTCCTAGATCAAAGTCACCAAGCCTCCCCCCGCCCTCGGGGCCGCACACTCTACGGCTGAGCGGTTTCCCTCTGCATGTTATTTCTGTGTCTGCCACAGTGCTCCGGATAATTGAAATGGAGAAAAAAATCAATACTTCCCAAAATAGTCAGTGATGAGTGTCTGGGATCTACAGAATGCTGCTGTACGCCACCTTCACGCAGGCCCCGTCTCTTGTTCTTGCCCAGGTGGCAGGTGGGCTTTGGTTCTGACACAGGTGACGTGCCCTTCCCCGTCTTTCAAACTGAGCCAATGTTGGCTTTCCTCACACATACACATACCTACAGGGAGCACGTTGACATGTTCACACAAACCGTCACCTCCCCCATCACTGTCCCTCTCCCTGGGGTGTTTTCTCACACATAGAACAACAGAGTCACTAAATTCCTAACTAAAATATGACTTTTCTAATTTTGTTCCCCCAAACAACTGCTAGGATTTCTCTCTCTTTACCCGCTCACATCTGCCAGCTTTTCAATTCCCCCTTTATGGAGCCTGGAGATAATGGAGGAAATACTTCAGCTCCCTTTTGCTGTCTTCTGTTTTCATTCATTGCTTGGCAGCAGGTGAAGAAACACAGTAAGTGACTAGTGAAAACATTCCTGTTCAGCTACCAGAGGCAATATCACTTCCTTGTGTCTTCCCTCATTTGCATAAAGATGCTTTCAAGATCACCTTGTGTTTTCCCATGCCGTACCTTTTAAAAAGATCCCTATTTTGAGATTCTCATTTATATACATATATGTACATAAAAGTGCAAATAACAAGATCTACTCTCTATATAAAGAGCCTACTATGCATCAGGTGATTCTTGCTCATTGCCTGTCATCCTTGCAACCACTCTAGGTTGAAGCTGTCTTCATTTTGCAAATGATGCAGCTAAGACTCAAGGAGGGTAAGTAACCTGCCCAGTATCATATGCTAGTAAGTGGCAGAGCTGGGATTTGTGAGTAATCTGCCCAGTATCACGTGCTAGTAAGTGGCAGAGATGGGATTTGACCCCAAGTTCTCAAAGCTTACACTGTCCCCTCTCCAGCTTGTAGCTATGCAGAAACATCTGGTCCATCGTAGTGCTGTTATTGCTGCTGAGTGTATGTCAGCGTCTCCAGGACAGTGACTAACCAGTGTTCTAAAGGCCACTTGCTACTTACTGGAAGAGCTGGTGGCCTTAGGCTCATGGCACAAAGAGCAGGAATTGATCATTCACCTCAGGCCCTATAGGGAGCCCAAAACAAAGGCCAGACATTGAAGAGGGGCAGTGGAACAGAAAGGTGAGAGCGTGGACCTTGTTCCGTCCTTCAGCCCCGTGAACCTGGGCAAGGAACCTAACCTTTCTAAGCCTCAGTTTCTCCATCTATAGAAAATAGAGATAATAAAAGTCCTGCCTTGTAGAGTTATGGGGAAGGTTGGCTGGAACAGTTAAGAATGTGCTCTGCATAATGCCTGGTGCAGAGGAAACCCTCAATAAATGATGACTGGCATTATCATTAATGCTAGCTGAGGAGTCTTCAGGGAGAGCATTTTATGAATGCTGAAGTGTTCATCTGGTGTCTGCGGTCATTACTCTTCCCAGAGCTGTCCATCCATCTGGTCCAGGCCTGCAGCCCTGTTGGTCCTACTTCATACACCATTGCCCAGATCTCCCCAGTTCTCCTTCCGTGTTCCAGGGGCGTGGTTTGTTATCAAAGAGACATTTCTAAGCAGCTCGCCTGGGAGCCGTGCTGTGCAAGGCAGTTGTAAAGAGAGAGAAAGAAAAAAACTGTACCAAAGGGTAAGCTGAAGTTTATGTTCTTGTGACTTAGCTGGCAAAATCAAATAGTGGTACAAGGCCACCAAACCACATGCATAGCACCTTTAAGCACATGAGTTGGCTGCAAAGCTTTGTATTAGAGAGCTGGTGCCAAGCCACAGGCCACCAACAAGGTTGGCATTAACCTCTCCACTAGTAGCATGGAAACAAGGGACCCTCACCATAAATAACAGGCTACCATCATCTGGATGCCCCAGCATGTGCCAGGTACTCTTCTGAGCATTTTATGTCTGGTGTGGTCATTTGATCTTCCCACTAAGTACTACCATCATCATAGATGTTATTCAGATCAGTAAACTGAGGCATAGAGAGTTCAAACCACTGGCCTAGGATCACACAGAGAGCAAGGGGTAGGACTTCAACCCAGGCAGCCTGGCTTCAGAGGCCATGCTGTAAAACCCTATTGTGTGCCTCCCCTGACGAGCTGTGAACCTAATTTAAGACACTGAGTGGGGCTTTGAGTGGGATCTCATATGAGCTGCTTTTTGGAAGCCAAGAGTGAATATACCTGATGAAAATCTACCTCTGAACAATAAACACTCCCTTGTGTTTCTTTGAGCACACCTTGGCAGCTCTGCCAAGCCAGTCAGTTTTAACCTAAATTCAGAGAATGTCTGGCTTCTCACTGTTTTTGTTTAGACTGATGTAAACACAGGGTAGACAAGAAAATTAAGGAGGGAATGTGATCAGCCTTCGGCTTTGAGAGAAACAGAACTGCTGATGTGCAACAATAGGCTTCGCAGCCTGGCAGCCACTGTTCCCAACCCCAGGTCATTTCTAGAGCCTTTGCCCTCTCTATTCAACTGAGTCAGATTCTCAGTAAAATCCCCAGTGGTGCAGCCTTCTTTTCTCCACTAAGCTGTGCTCTTTCCATTTGCAGGTAACCTGGACATCACTCCGGATGACCCCCGCTGGATCGGAGCCTGGTGGGGTGGCTTTCTGCTCTGCGGTGCCTTACTCTTCTTCTCTTCCCTCTTGATGTTTGGGTTTCCACAGTCCCTGCCCCCGCACTCAGACCCCGCCATGGAAAGCGAGCAGGCCATGCTCCCCGAAAGAGAATACGAGAGGCCCAAGCCCAGCAATGGGGTCCTGAGGCACCCCCTGGAGCCAGACAGCAGTGCCTCCTGTTTCCAGCAGCTGAGAGGTAAAGGTAGCCTCATCTGCCTCTGCTCAGAACAGTAGGGGGATTGGGATGGGCGTGATGAGTGAAGGGGTGGCACCCAGGACTGGGATGCTTGGGGACTTGGTGGAGGCAGAATAATATTGGCCTGCATGGCTGGCCTCTACCACCCAGGTGCTTAACTTATTCCTGAGAAGTAAATAACCTGACTTGCTTAATAAAAACAAAAATGAAGTAGCTACCATTTGTTAAAGGGACCCAGTGGTTAATATAGGACCTGACATTTAATAAACGTAAATGTCTTTAGAAGGAAGCAAAATATTCTGTGGAGCTTTTTTGAATTCTTTCAGGCCACCTACAAGCCCCTGGAAGCAATAAAGGACTTTTGAAGTTGGCTTCCTTTGCCTGATATCAGCATTCTTTAAAAAGCCACCTCCAGCCTGGCGCAATGGCTCACGCCTATAATCCCAGCCCTTTGGGAAGCCAAGGCAGGTGGATCACTTGAGGTCAGGAGTTTGAGACTAGCCTGCCCACCATGGTGAAACCCCATCTCTACTAAAATACAAAAATTAGCCGGGCTTGGTGGCATGTGCCTGTAATCCCAGCTACTCGGGAGGCTGAGGCAGGAGAATCACTTGGTCCTGGGTTCAAGCTCACCAGAGGTTGCAGTGAGCCGAGATTGCACCACTGCACTCCAGCCTGGGTGACAGAGCAAGACTCCATCTCTAAATAAATAAATAAATAAATAAATAAAGCCAACTCCAAAGTACATTTCTGTAGATTCACTTTGTCCTTTCATTGCCTCCACTAAAGATGAGAGGTGTTTTCCTGAAGAAAGAAATATTAACCCAGTCTTAATGACACAGTCACACTTTAGAATGCAGCAAAGCTCTTGCTATCATTTTTTAAAGAAAAATGTGCAATTTTTCTGAAAAAATGGTGAAGCACAAACAGTGATGCAGAATGAGAATGAGAGCCCCTCCCCCACCTCCCAAGTTGTTTCCATCTTCAGCACAATCCTTTAAAGATGAGGAAAATGATGAGGAGCTGAATGTAGCCTGGCAGTCTCAGAAGCTGCTCAGCGACCATCAGGCGAGGTATGTGTGGGGCTCCTTAATGCCCATGACTCCTTACTCAGCTCCCCTGAAGTCCTGCTGGATTTTAGAAATGAGTGGGCTCATGCAGCCAGGAGCAAGGTCAGGCACTACTTCCCAGGGAAGCTGGGATGCAGAAGGGAGATGGCCAGTCCCCTCTGTGCAGAAATGAGGCACTCAGCCAGATCAGACTTCCGCAGTGGCACATGCAGTCCTCCTGTGCTTTAGACATTTCCTAGCAGTCAAAGTCTGTTTACTAAACTTCTATGTAACAATGTGTGCCTTCTATGGAGATGCTAGACATTCGTGGAGAGAAGCTTGAACTGCTTTGTGCTCAGCCCCCTGTTCTGTTCCTCACCAGCCCTGCAATCATTAACTCCCCCCTGCTTCTTTTCCACGAATGTAAAACTGTAATAACACAATTCCTCACTGCCAGTGCTGTCTCGAAAATGAAAGCACTGCTGCAGAAGACTGTCTGTTAATCGTACCTGTTAGTCCATGAGGAATCTGAAGAACTTGTGTTATTTCTGAAGAGAGACAATTTTAATATCCTAATGTTATGTCTGGCCCCGTGTTCCACAATGGTTTCTACCAATGCTATAATTTGGAATCATCCATAAAATTTAAGTTCCAGAATGCATTGGTAGATGAGAAGGCCAGCCAATCTGTGTCCTCTAAGGTTGCCTTGGCTTGGAATGCCCCCGTCCCCATGCATGTGTGCTTAATAAAATAGGCTCACTTCCAGCAGCCCCTAGGCAAGGAAGGTGCCTGTGACTCCCCTAGTAGCAGGAGAGTGATGCCTGCGACTCCCCTAATAGAACAGCCATCCATAGAAAGTGTCCTGGTAACTAGACCCCTAGGAATAAATTGGGCAGGTATGAGAGTGTGGCTTTCAAAGGACATCCTGGCCATGGGCGACTACAGCATTTCCAAGTCGCTCCCCACCTCAGAATAATGACCCTGTTTCCCAAGGGCTCTGATTGTAAAAGCTGCACTAGTAATCACTTATCTTTCATCTCTGGGAATAAAAAGATGAAAAAGATATAATGGTGCCATCAGAGAACTCACCATCCCACGTAGGATCAGGCCTGTAAGTCAGCAAAGGCAGCCCAGTGTTTTGAGAACCGCAATAACAAGCAATACAGGTGGTTACAGAAATGCAGCAAAGAGACAGAGAGAAGCCCACCGCTCCTAGGCCATGAGTTGCGGGTGAGGGAAGGGTCAGCGGCAGAGCTGAGCCAAGTCTTGAGGCCTACCATGGCTTCAGCATTCTTGGGTCATGACGCAGTTGCTCATTAACTCATTTGTTTTATCCATTGGTAGTTACTGAGACCCTACTAGATGCTGAGCACAGCCAAGACTAAAGCGATTTATATTCTGGAGCTTATATTCTCCTAGGTTGCAATAGGCAAGGTCAAAGCAATGACAAGATAAGCAGGCACTCTGGGTGAGCTGCCGTTGTGCTGACAAGTACACAGTCAGGTAGACGAGTCTGGGACCTACGAGGCCATATTGATTACAAATTGTAATCTGTATACACACAGGCTTCGCTTCTGATGGTTAATGATTTTAATTTAGAATTAACAATTCCCAGAAGCAATTGGTCCATAATGGACTAACATGATGTCCCAACAGGAAAGGAAGAAAGTGTTTCTACAAGACTCCTTAAGAGCCAAAATACAGTGAAGTGAGCTATTATGCTAATAAACACATTTTATACGTGCCAGTGCATGAAGTGGGGCCACAGTCATTTATATGATTTATTTCTCCATGTGAGACACATGTTTTTGCTATATGAGCTTTTCCACCAAAAGCACCATGCAGTGCTCCCTGGCATTCCAAAACCCTTCATCCAGTTTGCATCCTGGGAAACCCACGCTTCAAATGCAGTGCTATACATGCAGTGTGTTACACATTTGTGGATGTAAATAAGCTGAACAGCATTGCATGTATACATAGAATTGACATTGCTCCTAAAACCTCTATGTTGCAATTTCTCATCCATTTTGTCTGAGCTTGCAAATGGGTTTCTTCTTTGGCCATCAATCTGTGTCCCCTGCTGTGCTCTGCAGACAGCAAAGGCCCCTGAGAAGAGCTGGCATTGCGCTGAGAAGAGCTGGCATTACACCAAGAAGAGCCTTCCAGCCCCTTTTCTCTGGAACTTAGAAAGTCTTCCCCTGCTCCTGGGAGAAAATGGGGCTCTCTGCTTTGAGGCAGACCCACCTAGGTTAAAATCCAGCTCAGTCACTTCTTTTTTTTTTTTTTTCTTTTGAGACGGAGTTTCGCTCTGCCGCCCAGGCTGGAGTGCAGTGGCTGGATCTCAGCTCACTGGAAGCTCCGCCTCCCAGGTTTACGCCATTCTCCTGCCTCAGCCTCCCGAGCAGCTGGGACTACAGGCGCCTGCCACCACGTCCGGCTAATTTTTTTTTTTATGTGTTTAGTAGAGATGGGGTTTCACCGTGTTAGCCAGGAGGGTCTTGATCTCTGGACCTCGTGATCCGCCCGTCTCAGCTTCCCAAAGTGCTGGGATTACAGGCTTGAGCCACTGCGCCCGGCCTGCTCAGTCACTTCTTAATCATGCAGGCTTGGCCACATCACTTAACTCCTCTCAGCTTTCACATGTGGTGTCTGGTTTAGTCTTTACCAAAACTGTGTAAGGTCAGTATCACTGTTTATTCCTGTCTCTAGATGAGGAAACCAAGCTCTGGTGATATGGGGGTTAGAGTCTGTGGTTCGATTTTCAGAGCATTCCCCTATCAAAAGCAGGCTTCAGACATCTGCTTCCAACAGTCAGCCATCAGTTGGGTTTGCAACTCTTATCCAAAGCTGAGAGACGGAAAGCCCAGAGTCTTACTCCAGGTCAGCCTGGAAGTCCCCATCTTATAGCAACAGCCCCATAACCATCTTACCAAGCAGAAAGCAGATGAACAAATACTTGGGTTTGTTACACTCCAGTATGTCCCCGATATGGGGGCCTGCCAAGCCAAGGCACATTTTTACTTCTCAGCTGTGCCACCAAATAACTTTTCCTTTAAGACGTGGCTCTGGCTCTGCTCCTCCCTGATCTTGCATTTTGGATGGCCTGTTTTTTACACACCTCACGTTCATCCTCTTGTGTCCTCTCCTCCCCTTTCCTACTTGGTAAGCTGTGTGTGGACAAGGCTGCACCTAGTGTGCTGAATCTAGCAAATGCTCAGAGTTTGCAGAATTGCTTGTGAGAGGCTACACCTGGAGGGAAGAAGTTCAGGGACTGTAATAGACAAATGTACAGTATCACCATCAGATAGTGTATTAAGTATCACCTCCACAGTTTTGTGCTTCATTGTAAGTTGTCTCCGGCGTCTCTTGCCCTGAGAGGCCTTGATGGACGTGACAAGGGTCTCTTCTGCAGCCGCATGTCCATGTGCCTTCTCCCTCCAGCTCTGTACATTTCCTGGAATGCGTCAGGCAATCTCTTATTTGCTGCTATTTCTCCCTGGAATGCCCTTCTTTCTTCAGTTCACTTCTGGGCTGGACTCTGTTCTCACCTCCCCAGGAAGCCCCCCAAAGCCCCTCTGTGTACATGCCCCTGTGTACCCGGTACTGGGTTAGCTGCGTTCCTCTGAGGTCCCCAGAATCCCTGCAGAGCACCTGTGAACACATTACCATGGCAGTCTCTCTGCTTGTCTGTGTCTGCCCAAAGATTATGCATTTTCCAGGAATGAAGCTGTAGTTCATCTGTTCATTTCCAATGCACAGAACAGTGCATAGCATGTAGGTGATACTGGTTGAATGAAGTAATAAGTGAATACTTTCTTGCCAGCCTGCATGTATGTATAGACGTGGACACATGCACAAATAGCAGGTAATGATTTTTTTGTGCACTGTTATATTTCATCCCTGTACCTTAGGAGGCATTGGTACCACTTACCAATAAGGAAAGTGAGGCTTGTAGATAGAAAGGAAAGGCATTTGAACTCGGGCGAAGGCTCCAGTGTCTGTCTTTTTAACCATGGCATTATGCTGCCACTTCTGACAGTAAACGGACACTCTCTTAAAGAATAAGTGGCGTCAGCAGGTGCTAACTGACTTCTTAGCAGAGTGTACTAAAACTCCAGCTGCTGGCTGCAACAGCACAGATGTACCCTAAAATGATGGGTCTTCCAGACACAGCTGCAGCCTAAGAGGAAGGGAAGAACCAACTCCCTGCGAGCATTGGCCTGTCCTGACCCTCTGCCAGGTTTTCTAGCTGGGATGAGTGTAATCGCACCAGAGGTTTAAAATCCAAAGGGAGAGTCCTGCCTTTGATCACTGAAAGAGCAGGGCAATCAAAAGCTGAGCACTCTTGTCTCTGAGCGCTTCACACTGACTGCCAAGTGGTCTCTTCCTGTCCCAGAAAAGATAGCAGGTGCCAGCAGGTGCCGGCTGAGTAGGCAGGACTGGGGCCTCAGGCTCAGAGTCTTTAAGGCCACCACCCAAATCTAGGAGATGAGTTATGATTTCCAGAGCTCTTGCATCGACCTCCCATTTGGCCCCCACAGGTGGCTGATGGGGTGGTTATGTTGCTAACCTCTGTCCTGATCCCTGAGTGATGTTAAACCAGGTACTCAGATTCCCGTGGCTGGGCTGGACCTAGTTTTCCAGACTCCATAATCCTGTGCTCTTTCCCCTGTTTCCTGTAAGGGTTCACTAAATTGTTCATAAACTGCTGAAAGAAAAGAAAGGGAATCAGGCTGGGGCCCATGTAACAAAGCCCTTCCTGTGTCTGAGAAACTTACACTTCTGCAGCCTGCTCCCCCTCCAAAAGAGGCCATGCAGAACCCAAGCTCTAGAGAAGGTTCACCTTTTGAGGAGCTGAGATCCTCCTGGGTCCTTGTTACCTCCCCTGCCCTCCAGCAATGCAGTCCATCATGGAGTTCAGCCGATTTTGCCACCCAAATCTCTCTGCAGCCTGCTCTTGATCTCTGTTGATCTGAGGGTCCTTGTTAACATTTATAAGGTAACACTCCACACTCCAGCATGCCCTGGGCGCTCCAGGCTGTTGTCCACTCTGTGATCTTTTCAGGACACATCTGATCGAGTTGCTGCCTCTTGCTTTAAGGGATGGAGGCAAAGTCCTTCCATGATCACTGAGTCCCTCCAAACCCTTCTCATGCCAGTCATGCCCTGTTCCCTCCACGCCCACCTCACTGGCCTCTTTTTAGTTCTCCTTATACCCCAGGCTCCTTTCCTCCTAGGACTCTGCATTTGTTCCCTCTACTGGAATTCTGATTTCATCTTCAGACATCAGCTCATGTGTCATTACTTAGGAACATCTTCCCCACCCGGTGGTACCCCTTCCAAGGCACATCATAATTTTCCTTTATGTGCGTGAATAATTTTCCTTTATTCACTTACTCTGTACGTTTCATGAAAGCAGGGACTGCAGTTGTTTTTGCTCATGTCCTGGTACACAGCAGAGGCTCAGTGCCTGCTATTTGATAGGGGAGGGAGTAAATGGATTGCTGCTTTCCCTAAAGCTCCCCTGTCTCCTACTTCCCACTCAGGGTTTTGGCCTGTGTTTGACCAATCCATGGACGTAGACTTGGCAAGAGCTTCAGGTGTTCTGAGTGCCACCACCGGCCCACACGTGACTACCTGTGTTGGAGAGGATCTGCTCCTGGCACCCTGGCTGCTGAATGGTAGAGGATGTGCCAGCCCTGGAGCCAAAACTGACTTGCCCTGGGGACTTTGGGCTTCATGTTGTTAGTTACCCATCTTCTGGCAGGTGCTTTACATCTTGGTCAGGGAGCACATTCACCCCGCCCCACCACTGTGCTTCTCACAGTTCAGCAGGAGCCACAGATTTGCCTGGCCACAGGACCCAGCTCATGCCTCTCCACAGCTCATGCCTGGCCACAGGACCCACCTCATGCTTCTGCACCTTGGCCTCCTCCATCCATTACCATCTAGCTGTCAGTTTCTGCTACATTTTTCTTAATTAAAACCCTGTGCCTTTCAGCATAATGTTATGAGGAACCTGGTGATCTGAGAGTCCTTGTTCTGCCAGCTAACCAGCTGAGCATTTTTTTAAATCGTGCACTGTGTCCTCAGAACCATGTTCTTCCTGTGTGTGGATTTCCCGTTAAACTTTTTCTTTCCTGATTCCATGGTGAAGGAGACCATCTGCCCTCCCAAATGCTTGGAATCCTGTGCCAGGCTGTGATTTACATTCTGCTATGTCACAGGAGTTGTTTTTATAGGTCCCCACAGACCAGACTGGTCACTGGCTTAAGTTCTCATCAATACTGATTAATAGGGGACCTGCTGTGGACAGCACGGGAGGGATAGGTCCATAGATAAGCTACAGCTGCACTTCTCAAGTTATTTCAGCAAAGCTCCTGAGACAAACTATGTGAGGGTGCCTGGCATGATGCCTGGCACTTTGTTGATATTCCTGGAGCGTGTGTTGAGTGAAAGAATGAAGGAAATAATTAGAAGGCAGCGTTTCCCAATTAGGGTCCCTTGAGATGCTCAGGGAAAAACAAATCAGCAGCAGCAATAACAGAAGGATAGGGAAATGGTTAGATGGCCAAATAACTTTGGGAACCTGTGTGCCGTTTGACCCTCTCTGAGATTCATACTCCTCAGACATGTGACTCGGGACTGTTTTATTCACATTAACTCTGTGGCCACTTGGCTAATGCTTCCAGGATACAGGGTAGAAAGTGGAAAGGCTCACAGGAGGTTCAAATGCATGAACTGAGGACCAGAGAGAGGGGACTTGGAGATACTAGCTTAAAGACTGTAGCATTTCACCCCAATCTGGAAGGATGAGCAGGATCCCCGTGGATGGAGAGAGAAGAACTTTGGGATGGGGGACAGGGATAAGCAGAGACACATGGACAGGAATGCCCAAGACATTGTTGGGAGCTAGACGTCTGGTTTTAGAAAAGGTCATGCTAGGAGGCAGACTAGGGGCCGCTTCCTCACCAGCAGTTCCTGGTACCTGAAGCTGCTCGTGGAGGCTTTTGTGAAATTATGAATGAGTTATTGAAAGCCTTAGCATTGCCCTTCTGAAGTATCTGGACTTTATCTGAGGAGCCCTTGTTTCCAACCAGGAGTTTGAGTCGGCACCTGTGGAGTTTCTTGAACCACCCTGTGTGTGGGCCACAGCCCAGGAATTCTGATTCCGTGGGTAGAGAAGAGGTCCAAGCATCTGGATGTTTTCAAAGCCCCCTAGATGATTCTATGTGAACTCCTAATTGCAAATGAATGCCAGAAGCAATGGGGGTTCATTGAGTGGCCTCCTCTGGGGGCCAACAGGTCAGAGCTGGTCCTTCTGCATTTGTACAGGCACGGGACATGTAATGTCAGGGGACTCACTCAATGAATAAGCTTGGGACATTGTAGACACTGTGATCCTCATGGAGATTCATAAGTGATATATTAGCACATGAAGGCTCTGAGAAGGCCTGCTGTAAACTCAACACTTGAGGCAATAACATCAGGAACTCTAGGCTTAAAGATGGGCATTTATGTCCATCGGGTATTTCACCCCCACTGTTTCTTTGTGAATGTCAGTATTTCTCTTTCCAGACTTTCCAGGGTGAATGCCCCCATTGTTAGAGTTTTCATAAATGCCAAATGCAGTCAGCCTTGCTGCCACGGAGGTGGGCCACCGCTGTCTCAGAGAAGGTTCTTAGGGGCTGGCCAGGAGCAGTGAAAGCGGCTGTTTGCTTACAAAAAGACTATTCCCTTAGTCTTTTTCTCTCTGCTGCCTCTGACCTGGAAAGACACCATGTTGAGTCTGAATAAGACGTTGCTACCTCCCAGGCTCGTTTCTTCATCTCTGTGATCCTGAGTGGAGCCTGCGCTTTTCTGACTTCACACTCCAGAGGGACAGAAATGACTGGGGCGACGCCAATTTGGAGCTGCAGCTTGCAGGAAGCTAACTGGGCCTCTGCAGACACTTGCTTCATGCTTTAAACTTTCTAATGGGCAGCCACACGATTCTTTTTCTCTTGGGCCTTCTTGGTGGGATTATGAAGCATTGGTGACTTGAAAGGAATCAATAGAATTGATGGGGGAGTTATCCCAGCCAGCCTGCACCCAGCCAACATTGGGATTTCATTCTAAACGCTCATTTCTGGTGCTGATCATTTCTTATTTGTTCACTCAAGCCACGAGCTTTTCTGTGCAAAGTTAGCACTACTCTCTGCCTCTTACCTCCAGAGGATGGTCAAAAGGAAACCCGGTAGCTGCTTCTCTCAAACCTGCAATGAGAAGGTGCTAGGAAGCGCTCCCCTGGGGTCCTCAATAGCCCAGGGCAGAGGTTAGGAGGCAACTTCATCCAAATCAGTGAAACCACATTGGGTCTGAACCTGGAGCCACAGGCTGCCCCATCTGGGGCCAGTGTGTGGCAGGCACTTGCTTTTAGAAGACTCCCAGACGCTGCAGGCCTCCTCTCCCACCTGGGCTTTCCTCCACCCCTACACAAGGGAATGGCTTAGATACCTCCAGAATCGACAGTGTAAATGAAGAAGAGACTGACATTCTGGATTTCTGGCCCCATAGGCCAGGAGTTTGAGTCAGCATCACCTGGGGAGTTTCTTGAACCATCCTGTGTGTGGGCCACAGCCCAGGAATTCTGATTCTGTGGGTAAAGAAGGGGTCCAAGCATCTGGATGTTTTCAAAGCCCCCTAGATGATTCTATGTGAACTCCCAATTGCACATGAATGCCAGAAGCCATGGAGGTTCTTTGACCTCCTCTGGGGGCAACAGGTCAGAGCTGGTCCTCCTGCATCTGTGCAGGCAGGGGACATGTATTGGCAGGGGAGTGACTTACCAAATAAGCTCACCCTGATTGTAGAAGCAAGAGTCTAAATGTGTTTCCACCCGGACAGTGAACCTGTGGAATGTCACTAATGGTTTGTTCATAAGTTTGTTTATGTTGCCTCAAAGTTTCTTAAGAGGTTGTAACAGTTAACCCTTCAAAGCTCTGCGATTCATTCCTTTATTTTTAAATTTATTTATTAGATTCTTTAAGACACCTTGAGTTTGTTAAGCGTCTGCTCTTACTGGGCGTGCTGCTCACATCTAATGACGGAGCTACTCCATCCTTGCTCCCAGGTGGCTTCTGGCTTGTGAGAAGAGAAGGACTCAGGCAAGGGCGTCCAGTGGGGGACTTAAGCCTGCACGGGGCACATAAGCAACCAACTCGGTGGTTGCTAAACTTTGATGCTATTCCGTGACACTGTTTTTCCTAGGAGTCACCACACCTTGGATTCACACCTGTACTTCCATCACAGTATTTTTCTACATCTTTATTATTTCTTCCTCTTTCCCTTTTAAGTTATGATTTGAAGACTGTCATTTATCTCATCTAAGCTCTCCCTGCCTCTCTGTTCTCTCTTTCCTGTGGGTCTCATGTGTTGGGAAGCTCCTCATGGCAACTCAACATTCAGAAAAACAACTTTTATAGATTCAGGTCCCCACAAAATACCTGAATGTTAAGAATGTGGACTTTGGAGCTCAGGCTGACCTTAGTTCAAATCCACTCTCCCTCACCTCCCAGCTCTGGATTCTTGGGCAAGATGGAATTTACAGCCTCTCAATGAAGCCTTGGTTTTCTCATGTCGGGAATGATGATGTTAAGACGACCTGCTATTGTAATGGTTGTGAGAATTAAATGAAAAGCCCTTAGCACAGTGCCCCATCAAACACTGGTAACCGAAAAAGCATTGGCTACCATTGTAATTACTGAGCAGTTGCATGCATTAGCTTCATCTCCCCTTCTTGGGAGCCCTGACAGTGGTGTGTTGACAGCAATGTTATCAAAGGAAAAGAAAGTCAAGGCCAACTTCAGTAGAGAGATTAAAAGCAGAAATACACCGAGAGTCCAGCAGGTACACTGAGCCCCACAGTAACCACTACCTGGGGCACCTTCAATTCCAGGGAATTGGACATGGAAACCAAGGCCATGGACAAGTACATTGTTTCCTGACCTGGCCTGCTGCCTGGCCCTCAGAGGTGGGAGCTCTTCTTGACCACAGAGATGGCCCGGGAACTAAGCCCAGCCTACCTTCTCCATGGCTGTGGCTGCCCCACCCCATGCTCTTTCCCTTCTCTGCTAGCTCACCAAGCAGCACACACAGATACATCTGCAGCAAACCATGTATCCCCATGGCTCCGAGGAACACTACACATGACGAGGAGCCTCAGGGTTTCCTCCCTGACTTAACCATGAATCACTTCTTTTATATTAATTATGATTCATACTGAGCTCACACCCGTGTGCCGGAGACACTGGGCCACATGCTTTACACACTTGGGTCTCATTTCATCTTTATAGCAGTCTGTGGGATGGAGTTCTGTGCTCCAGTCACTTCCACATCTACTGAAGCCTTGAAGTCAGAATTCAAATCCCCATTACCTGACTCCTTAGACCAGGTTCTTAGCCATTATTTTATACAACCTCATTCAGCAAAACCTTTTCTACAGTACAAGCCTCCTCTTTCACCTCTATAAGTCTTTCTTCCTTTTATTAATATTTCTCCCTCCCTCTCTTTCCGAGTTCTCTTCCCACAAAAAAAAAAAAAAAGGACTAAGTCCCAGATACATCCCCGAATGCCAGATCTGGTCATTTTCCCCAACCTAAGTAGAAATTTTTTATTATTATTATTGCTATTACTATCAGTATTTCTTAGAATTAAGCTGCACCTTTGACTACCAGGAGTAGCCTGCATGCTTAATCTTCAAACCAGGAGCAGCTCAGAAGCCAGACCAGAATAGCATACTGGTTACAAGCACATGCCGTGGCAGCAGGTACCAGAGTTTGAGTTTCTGCTGTGCCGCTCTAACCATGGGACCCCTCTCTGCCTCAGTTTTTTCATCTGTAAATGGGGGATTTAATAGTCCCAAGATCACAGGTTTGATATGAGCAGATATGTAAGCATTTAGAACTGCATTTTTGCACAAAGGAAATGCTCTGTCAACATTAGTTTTCATGACTCCTCTAAAATCTGCCCTTCTCCATCCTGAAGGACCTATAAGTTTCCAAGAACCCTTAATCCTACAGGAATCTCTTTTGAAGACTAGTAGTAGAAAACCTGTTTTCCCTAGAGACCGCTCTCCTGCCGCTCTTTCCAATTTTGTTCATCTTGCTGGTGACGGTACCAGGCTCCTAATGAGAGTTGAAAAGGTTTCTCCAGCTGGTGAGGCTGCATAATTCAAGCCAGCCTACCTCCCACCTCCAGCTCCCAAGTTCTGAGGCTAAATCGGTAGGTGGGGGGTACATGGCTAAGAGAGTCTGTAGATGTTTAATGGCCTGGTGTGGCCTTGGTTCACCAGTTTCTGTTTGCCTGGGTCACCCCATTAGCTGCCACCTCCTTAAAAAGTCAGAATTTTATAGGCTTAACAATCTATTTGAATGAAAAAGCTTGAAACACAGGGTTGGCCCTAGGACCAAGCTAATTAATAGCCCTTCTCAAACTGGGGTTTTGGAAGGTAGGCTGAGCCTTTGAAAAGCAATCATCTTTTGAGGGTACTACAAGTGATTGCAACAAAAACTGGGGATGGGAGGAAGAACCTGGAAGGAAATAGCGAACCCAAGAGGAAACTGTCATTTCTGGAGGCAAATTGCCTTGGTAGAGGGGAAAAAAAAAAGAATGTTCTTCATGCAAGTAAGGCCCACTGAGGCTTCCTCAAGTCAAATGATTCAGTCATATCATTCTCAAACCTAATGATTTTTCACATCTAATTCAAGGAGAAATTAGTTATTAGATATTAAGACAAAAGCAGGCAGTCTCCTATCTTGACAAGGAATCCTTCCCACTGAAGTGGAATTATCTCCAGAATAATTAAATTGCTTGCTGAACTATAAAAGTATTCCATTAACCGGAGTTGCCTTCGTTGAACAGTGCCTTCCTCGTCGCCAAACAAATCATGGTGACTCTGAACAAGGACAGGGAGATACCAGGACCTAAATAGATAATGTGATCAAACTGAAATCATCATCAGTGTCATTTCTGAGCCAAAGAGCAAAGTTGCTAATCAGCAAATGCTGGAGGTATCAGCCCAGCAGCAGTTTTAGTTGTGATCAAGCGTGGCTGTGGTGCTTTTTTCTTCAGGAATCCTAGACTCTGAAGATTCTGCACCCTAACAAAAAAAAAATGAAGGCCACAGTGAAAGCATGGCAGAGGATCATTTTCCTGGAATGTCCCCAACCTGCCTATTTGACATTGGCAATGTTTCCAGAATTTAGATATCTTTATTCGAAAAGAGCACTGTGATGCAGAAATGGCGTTATTACTTGCCAAAACATATAAACCGCCAGGACATTCAAATGTATTCATTACAAGGAGGCACTGTTATAACCTGATGTGATCCATACTGTTCTCACTACATTGTGAAACTTATTGTTCTGTGGCATGACCAGTAGGTCTCTTGCCATGGGTACACTACACCATCACAGCGTGCCACACACTATAGCAAATCAGCTTTCACTCATTAGTAGTGATTTATGAGGCTAGAGTTTTAACATCCAAGGGGCTTCTGTACATGAAGATAAATGCTTACCTCACTGTCCTCTGTTTAAGCCCAATGAATTCATCTATATTTGTTGAACAATCCACATATTTAAATAATTCACAGTCAGGATTCCTCTAAATATTTGTACCATAGTTTAAACATAATGTGGATTTAACACAGGAAAATTTCCCAACATTTACATATAGGTGTTATAAAGGTAAACACTTCTAAACATTTATTTGAAGTGATATTTCTAAAAATTCAGATGATGGTAAATGTTTTAAACCCTGTAAAAATAGACAAAACACACACATAAAGGCCAGTACACTTAAAATCAAGGAGGGTATAAGTGTATTAATACCATGGACTTAAAGTTGTTTTCTTATTATCTTTATTCTTATTCATACCCTTTTAAAAGTGTTGTTTTTATTTGTGCATTGATTTAATCAGAGAGTTGCCTCCTAAGGTTTCAGGAATTTTACAAGGAACCACCACAGAACAGCCAAGGCCACCAGCTCTGGTTATCATCTAGTTATGACATAGAATTCGGTTGCTCAGGCTTTGCCAGTTCCAAGCTTTTGGTCATCTGACTCAGTCCATTTGCATCACTAAGTTCTTTGTGTTATGTCAAAGAACCCTTAGATGCCTGTCTTCTATGTAGATTTTCATTCTTGAAACTTGATACCATTCCTAGAAATGATAAATTCTAAGTTTTGTATATCTGCCAGTTCTTGACTTATTGAGCTTGTCTGTTAACATTAAAAACTTATGCATCCCCTATTATTATTTTATTCTAATTAGTTGAGCCATTTAGAGGTTTCATCTCCTAGGAGATGAGATTGAGCCTGTATAATTAGCTCGCTTCTTTAGGACAGCTGGCTAATTCTTCACCTTGGAATGCAGTGTGAGACTCCCTGCCCACCTGTTTATTTTGCATGCCACCACGGCACTGATCAGTTTTTCCTAGACGTGGTGTAGTACCTGCTTCCTCTGGGACTCTGTGTTTTATCTGTTCTGTTTGCATAGGTGGAAACAAGTAAACTGCATGTCAGATATTCCACACTTTATGATCACAGCAGCACAGACTTCCCCTAACTAGTTTCTGGGATACCACTTCTATAATTTTTGCCTTATTTGCATTCCACCTGAACCATTATGCACCTAAGACTTCTCTTTAAATAACTTTAAATCTACTTACTTTTTGTAACCTAGCAGTGTCTTAAGCCATAACAGCCATGAAACCACACATTAGATGTATCAGCTGTATTTCAGCTTTGTTGTAAGGACACATTAAATCATGGCACAAATATTGAAATGACAGGGTTGTCCTGGTGCCCCAAAGCTCTCTTGCACACTGCCAGAATACATCATACCATAATTTAGGAGACTTGGCTGAAGACCACATGCCAACGATTCTGATTGCTGGGAATATCCAAATAATGTGCTTGTTTCCAAAGGATTTTTAAAAAACGAATCTCCTCTTTTAAAAGCACCACTATAAGGGGAAGTCTTAGTGGCGTACGAAACCACATGCTTTAAGAAAAATAAAGAAAGAAAGAATGAAATACAAGACCTCAACAATTCCTACTTTCCGGCTCTGTCATTAAAGTGGTGCATGAACCTCAGAGCACTTTCGCCCATCATCAGCTCTCATAGAAGCCCTGAGCACCTGGACTGAGTGGGAGGCTTCTTCTAGGGTAGACCAGGTGATGAGAATAGACATCCTAGGGAGAAGGGAACACATTCAGCAAAGATCTACAGGAAGAGCATTCTTGTAGAGGGAAGACCCCCAAGGACAAAGACCTGGGTGGGGTGGACCTGGGTGCAAGCGAGAAATAGCAAGAGCCACTGGGGCTTGACTGGAGGGTGGGAAGAGGAAGGGCTAGGGGGTGTGATCAGATCACTGAGGGGCAGACCTCAGGCCATGGCACAGCGTATGGATTTTGACCATTCCAGGGTTTTGAGAAGGAAACTGATTTGAGCTGATCTCACTGACTGCTACCCAGGGAATGATTATATTGGATCAAGAGTGAAAACTAAGACCCCAGTTGGGTAGCTCTGGTGGTCTTCAAGTGAGAGCTGATGAAAACTTTTGCCAGAGAGGTAGCCATGAAGATGGCAAGAAGGGGTTTGATTAGGCATGTACACATTTTGGAAACCACAAGAATTTCATATCTTTCTTGAAACTGTTAGGTATATTTTCTTAACACACGTATATATATAGATCCATCAACAGGTATATTGACATATACTTAAATATATTGATATTTATAATTTATTTTATACACACACACACCTTCTGAGATTGCTTTAAAAATTTTTTAGTGTGTCTAGTGAGCTGTAAGAAAAGTCCTGGTATAGTCTCTCCTGTTTTAGTAGATAGTAATTGGCATCATGTCAGTGTATGCTTTGAAGGCAGAGATTTCACAATCATGGATGACTTATGGGGTGTAGATTTTGGTCTGAGCAACTGGGTGCCTCTGGATGCTGTTTGCTGAAATGGACAAGAGCAGGCCAAGAAGGGGCCTCAGGAGCAGGAGGCTATAAGATGGGAGCACAGGGTGTGACCTTGACCCTGAATGTCGGCCTTCTCTCTCCCTGCAGTGATCCCAAAGGTCACTAAGCACCTGCTCTCAAACCCTGTGTTCACCTGCATCATCCTGGCCGCCTGCATGGAGATTGCAGTGGTGGCTGGCTTCGCTGCCTTCTTGGGGAAGTACCTGGAGCAGCAGTTTAACCTCACCACTTCTTCTGCCAACCAGCTGCTTGGTGAGTGTGTCTTCAGGCCCCCTGAGAGGGTCGGGGGAGGGTGTCCTGTGTTTACGGCACTAAGAATTTACTGAGCCCTGCTGAAGAACCCCACTCTGCTCTGGGCCTACAGCAACAAGATATATGTGGCCTCTGTGCACGAGGAATTTAAAGTGTATTCTCAGAGCAAGATTTGCCTGCCTGGAGCAATTGCTAAAAGCACGTGATAATAAAGAGTGAAAATATAAAATGTACATTTGAGAGGCCAGTAAGTTGATAGATGGGTGTGAAATGGGAAATTTGGGGAAGATATGATGAAGAAGGATAAATCTGGAAAGGTTAGCAGGTTTTAGCCACATAAAAAAAGAATATTCTTGGCAGCATGAAACCCATAGTTAACACATGCAGAGCTTGGAAGCCATACACTCCCCTACTCTTCCCTGTGCCCACAGCAGACATAACTAATGGATCATGACACTCCTTCTCCCCAAGGTCAGGCATGGCTTTACAGTTCTTTAAATCGTAGACTACAGGTTTCTACTGCCAATTGTTCGGAGTTGACATAGTAAAGAAAAACAATTTGCACTCATGAGAAGCAGTGTTGCTTAGGCAGGGTAAGGAATGTGGTCCTGCAGCATGTCTTAGTTTCCTTTTTGTTTTGTGACAGTATATCATCCTTTACTTCAAGTGACAGGAAGCTGCATTTGTTGAGTTAATCAGCGGAGATGTTGATCAGTAGTGGACACAACAGCAACAGAGACATAGCAGTTAAACGAGAGGGAAGAATCAACAACGGCTCTCAGGTTTCTGGCTTGGAGAGCTTGGGGTACCAGTTGTAAAGACTGGAAATAACGAAGAAGAATCAGATCTGTGCAAAGTTTCTAGTTCAGACCTGAAGCTGTTGAGTGTGAGATGCCCATAGCATATCTAAGTGATGTCCAGTATTTAGCTGGGGGCTCAAGAGGGGTCTCTGGGATGATAATCTGTGTTATAAGTAGTAGTGGAGATTCAGTTGCCTCAGTAAATGGATGGTAGTTGAGGATACTGGAGTGGAATTTACATAGGAAAAAATGTGTAGAGTTAGAAAAAGATAGGTGAAACCCCAACCTGAAGAAATAGGGGAGTCTGCAGAGAAATTTAAGCAACGGCATCCAAAAGTAATGCAGAGAATGTGGATCATGGAAGTCAAGGGTGAGATGATTCCAAGAAGAAAGCAGCCATCTGCAATGTGAGCAGTCAAGCAAGGTGAGGGCCCAAATGTCCCAGTTGGCTTTAATGATGAGGATGGCTTGCAGCCTGTATCAGGGCTGTGTTCCTGAAGTGGCAGTGGTGGCACCTGTTCTGTGGTGTGGAGAGCAGCCCGTGAGAGGGAAGGAGTAGACAGTGAGCACGGGACTTAGCCAGGGGAGAAAGGAGAGAGGACATGGCCTGTGGCATGTGTTGGAGTTGAGGGAGGGAGTGGTGACTATGTGGTTGCTGGGACAGGAAAGACTTGAGCAGGTTTCTCAGTGGAGGGAAAGGAGCCCACAGCTGGGGATTTGCAGGAGAGAGAGTGAATATTCTTACTTTATGTGACTGATTAAAACCTGCTAACCTTTCAAGATTTATCCTTCTTCATCAGAGAAGACTTTGCACGGAACTCCCTTTACAGAGGAGTTCACCTGTTCTCCTGAAAGAGCAGAGGGAGGAACATGTGATGGAAACTACTGAGAGTGTGGTGATACGGCCAGACATGGGGGCAGCTACAGCTCCACAGACTTCATCTTCTCTGTAAAATAGGAGTCAGATTGTCTGCTGAGAGGAAAGGGAAGGTGATGTTTTCTGATCTTCCCCTTTAAAATCTCCCGTCATGTCACGAGATGGCCAAGAAACAAACACAAAGGTGCTAACCATCATGAGTCATCAGAGAAATGTACATTGGAACCACAGTGAGATGCTGCTAAACATCCACCAGACTGATAGCACCAAGTATTGGGGAGGATGTGGAGCCACTGGAACTCCCATACTCGGCCAGTGGGAATGCAAATTGGTGCCACCACTTTGGAAAACTCTGGCTGTGCCTAACAAAGCTAACCATATGTCTATGCCGTGACCTATCAGTTCCATTTTTGGTCATCTGTCCAACAGAAATAAGTGTTTGTGTTCACTCATTTACGTAGCATATGTAATAATGTCCAGAGCTGTTTTATGCATAATAGACCCAAACTTGAAACAACCCAAATGTCCATAAACAGTAAAATGGATAAATTATAGAATATTCTATGGCAAACTATTACACAGAATGAGAAAGAAAGAACTTTGATACATGCCTCAATGTGGTTGAATCTCACAGAGTTGAAAGACATGAGACTCAAAAGAGCACATATTTAGATGAATTAAAAAGAGGAATAGTTAATTGAGGTGATAGGGGCCAGAATAGTGGTTACCCTTGGGGGAAGCTAACTGGGAGGCGCACCAGGGAGCCTCCTGAGCTGCTAGAAATGTTCTAAGGTTAATCTAAGCTGTAGTTACAGGGGTGTGTACAGATGCAAAAGTTCGTCAGGCTGTTCCCTTAAGCTCTGTGTATTTCACAGGACATAACATATCTCAGTTTAAAAGTTTAAAAGTAGGGCTGGCATGGTGGCTCATGCCTGTAATCCCAACAGTTTGGGAGGCTGAGGCGGGTAGATCACCTGAGGTCAAGAGTTCAAGACCAGCCTGACCAACATGGTGAAAACCTGTCTCTACTAAAAATACAAAAATTAGCTAGGCGTGGTGGCACACGCCTGTAATCCCAGCTACTCGGGAGGCTGAGGCAGTAGAATCGCTTGAACCTGGGAAGTGGAAGTTGCAGTGAGCTGAGATCACGCCGTTGCACTCCAGCCTGGGGAACAAGAGCGAGACTTCGTCTTGAAAAATTAAATAAATAAAAAAATAAAATAAAATGTAAAACCCTATCACAACAATATGGCCAGATTACCACCCAGGGTACCACAAGTCTTATGTTTTTCTTTTACACAAATAACCCTCTACCACCCACCACTTGGTAAATTTTACCTCCAAGAGGTATTGGCAAAACGCAGTCAGCCTTTAGTATCTGCCTGACAGAGACAGGGCAAAATATACCTCTTTATAATTAAAGTTGTAACTTCTTTGTTATCCCTGGGATCTCTCAGGTTTAGCCCTTCGGCGCCTGAAGAGTTTATCTCTCACCTGCTGACTCCTCTGCTGCTTTTTCTTCCATTTTGATTACATTTGCACAGTTGCTTCAACTTTGGGCCGTGTTCTGTTTCAGAACAGATGCCTTCGTCTTCTATCGACAAACAAATCAATAGTCTTCAGGGCAGAAGGTCAAACAAACAATTCTGCCTTATTGCACCTTTTTGTCTCCCAGTGATTTCTGTCTGTTAGTGTGCTTGGCAGGAGGCACCTTCTCCTGCACTGGGCAGTCCAGGCAAGCAGCACGGGTGCCCTCTGTGTGTGCCATGCCCTTGGCGACAGTACAGTCAGTGTGGACTCTGGAGGCTGGCTGCAAGAGGGACTGGCAGTGGGCAGTTAGAGAAGGCAGACTTGGGAGATGAGGCCTAGGCAGTCATTCCAGAGCATCAGCACTGGTCCCCCTTCACCCCCTGCGAAGTCATCAGCAAATGGGGCAGAGCTCAGAGAAGAGTAACACAGGTGATTAAAGAGCTAGTGGTGTTGATTTGTGAGTGAAGATAAAAAGGACTCAATCTGCATAGGTTAACTTAATGAGAATGGAATTTCAGGGAAGTTCTGATCACTTCCTCGAGTGTTAAGGACAGCACACACATCAGGGAGGGAGGGGGCTTGGAGAAAAGGTGTGAAAGCCTGTGATTGCCATGGTTACCATCCTTGACAGGTGACACCCCCACTGTCTCTGCTAGGAAATGAAACAAAACACAGGCCTGCTTTCTGGGTGTGGGCATGTTGTCACTGATGTCCATTCACACAGCTCCAATCTGTTCCTTAGCTCATTCATTCTGAAAATAATACTTGGATGCCCACTCCGTGCTGGGTACCATGCTAGACACAGAGAATCTAGGCTGGACTGAACAAGACAAAAAGGGTTTTTGTCCACAGGAAGGCTGTATCCTAGCAGAGAGAGAGAGAGAGCAAGAAACAAGTAACCCAAAAATAAGTGAGGCTGCTTCAGGAAGCTGGGAGAGCCACAAAAACAGTATGGAATCTCAGGGTGGGGGTGCATGGATCTCTACAGAGTGGCCTGGGAAACCTGTCTGAAGAGGGTAGGGGCCAGCCAAGTAAACACACTGGGCACGTGTCCCAGGAGAGGGAACTGCACGTGCAAAGCCTGGGGAACTGGAACTGTTTGGCCTGCCCCAGGGAGAGAAAGGAGGGACAGTGGCATGGTTGGGGTGGGCAGTGTGGCACAGGACAAGGATAAAGATGCACCCAGGAGCTGGCTCAGGAGATCGCTTCTATACCAAGGGAAGAAAACCAAGCACAGATATTCCAAGAGCAGTAGATGATAAAGAGATATTATATGTCATTTTAAGTATGACTTGTGCTATTTTCTTGCAGAGCTATACCCCCCTGATTATATTTTCTCACCCCAATATTAAAATTAATTTGCATTCCCTTAGCACATACCAGCTAGTTAATGTAGTCAATTGACCTAGAGGTCTGTTGATTGTCAAGAAGGCAACCTAGACTGGAAAAGTGGCCATGCGTAATCTACATGGTGGATAAATGACACGTGGCAATTGAAAGCTGAGTTTTAGATAAAATGAATCAGAATAGAGCAAAACCAACCCAGGAGCTTGGAACCCTTTGGTCCTTCTAAAATGCCATGGTTCTCTGCGAATCAGAAATAACAGGTTTATGGTCCTGCTGCCTTGCAGATAGCCCTGTGCAGAAGAGAGAGAAAGGAAAAACATATATATGCCATTTAGTCACCAAGAGCTACAAAACATCTTGATTGATGCCACTACCTGAGGGGTGGAAGAGCTGGTTCAGACTCTCTCTATGGCCTGGTGAATTCCGTGACCTTTAGGTTAAACAGCCTCCGTATTTTCTGCGAAACCCTCCCTTCTTGCCTTATTAAGAAGATGGGGAGAGAATCCCTAAATGATCTCCGGTCCCTTTCCCACATCTCAAAAATGCACACAGAGCACATCACTGCTCCATGATATCTACTGTCCCGAAGGCATGTCTGTGTTCCCAGTCTGTCTGACTCCGTCTCTTGGTAGTCCCCTCTTAAGCTTGTGTTTCTCCTGAGGGTGCCCCACTTAGCAGGACACGTGCATGCACTTAGACTCATGAAACAGAGTTGCTTTATGTCTGTCTCTCCCAGTTCTCCATGAGCTCCCTGGGGAATAAATCAGGCCCTTCCTAAAGACTTCAGGGTCCCATGGAAGCAGTGACACTGCAGTGGGGTCACTGGGCATTCACGGGACTCAGCCTCAGGCCTTCCACCCTCCCATCTGTGGACTGGCCCCACCTTCCCTGTTCACAGCCCTGCCCCTCTGTCTTCCTTCCAGGGATGACTGCAATCCCATGTGCTTGTCTGGGTATCTTCCTGGGCGGTCTTTTGGTGAAGAAGCTCAGCCTGTCTGCCCTGGGGGCCATTCGGATGGCCATGCTCGTCAACCTGGTCTCCACCGCTTGCTATGTCTCCTTCCTCTTCCTGGGCTGCGACACTGGCCCTGTGGCTGGGGTTACTGTTCCCTATGGAAACAAGTGAGTACTGGCAGTGTCTGCCGCCCTCCCGCCTGCTCAGGGACCCTAGCACTCTCCCTCCACAGTAGGTTGAGGGAGCCAGCTTTGTTCCTAGTGACCCGAGGAGAGGCATCAATGCTGCCTCTGCATCTTACTCTCCACGTTGGAGAATCAGTAGAACCCTCTGGGCTGAGAGAGCAGACCTTTCCACTCAAAGGCGGGGAAGCCCTGGGGGAGAAGAGAAACCATTTCCTCCCTAGCACACTCACATCACGATTTTTGGCATTTGACTTTAGGAAAACTGTGAAGATAGAAAATAAAAATTTTACTTCAAAATTCAGCTCAAAATAGAAGAAAGAATTGATTTCAACAATCCCTTAAACTATCAGAAGCTGTCATTAGGCTCACATGGCAATTATAGGAGCTGGCCCATGGGAGGTATTTTTAAGTGTAGCGGGGGAAAGGGAGAGAAAAAGGGAGGTGGAGGGAAGAGAGGGAGGGAGATAAGGAAGTTAGTTCTCATGGGACCACTTTTCTTTCTTCCTAGTTTTTATCCCAAGACTTGGGACTAGAGTCCAGTGAGAATTGCCCTTAGAGGGAATTATGGGGAGTCTTCAGCTATCCAGTGTCAATAGCTGTCCCCTTTTCCACATGGGACTGAGGCTGCCTTGGAAATCCAGCCTGGAGCATCGAGGCTGCAGCATGGCTGGCCTTCAGGTTACCAGTTTCTCTCTCCAGAGCCAGACTCTTCTTCCAAGCAGGCCACCCAGGCTGCTCCTACACTTGTGCCAGAAGATGCAGTGGAGCCAGGGCTTCTCTGCCACCCACAAGAGTGAGCAGGCAGAGTGGGAGAGCAGAGCACAGGCAGCTTTCTGTATGTCTGTGCACAATCCAGGCACCGTATGCCTCTCCTTCCCCTTTACACCACCACGGGATTGCCCCTTCCAATCCCCACCCCAGCCTGGCCCTCACTTCCTGTTCAGATATAGCTTCTTCCTGTTTGCACATGCTATGCATAACAGCTGTCTCAAGTAGCAGATTGCTCGACTCCCAAGTAGTAAAGTGTAGTGGTTAGGAGCACAAGGTCTCACTATAATGATGTTATTCTTCCATAAAAAAATAAAAAAGTGTATATCCTACAGTCAGATGGCCCTGGTTCCAATGCCTCCTCTACCATTTATGAGTTCTGTACTTTTGGACAAGTCACTTAACCTGGCTGTGCCTCAGTTTCTTCTCTAAAGCCCATGGGGTTAAAATGAGAATAAATGAAATAATCCATGCAGTACTTTGAATAGTGCATGACACATAAATTGCCAGGTGTCGCCATCATCATCTTTATCATGAAGTGCTCTGAACCTTAGGAGACAGAGCTGAAAATAATCAGACTAAAGAAGAAACATTTCCTGTCTTCCAGAGCTAATACACTCACTCTACCCTTTTGCTCTTTTTTCAATTTGCTTGCTCTAGATAACTGTGCCTTTAATGATGCAAAGGAAAAATTAAAACATCTTAGTGTTATTTTTCTCAGGACATTGAATCAATTAGACAATAATGATAGAAGCCAGTCTGGTTGTAGCAGTGTAGCAAGTAAGCATCATGAGGCTTCCTGACTGCAGGGGAGGAATAAAGCAGAGACAAGAACCAGCTCAAAGAGGGAAGGAGTTAAATCCTCAGCGTTGCAGGCATAGGTGTTTGTTCAGGACGGGGGTAAGCCGAGGCCATAGCAATCAGGAGAGGCATCATGGAGCAGGTGGCCCTGAGCAGAGTCCCAACTGCCGCCAGCCCAGAGGACACATCAATACCAGTGATCAAAAGCATCTTCCTCCTCACTTCATGAGAGGGGCTGGAGTGGACTCAGCTCCCATCCAGTCCACCACCTAAGCTGGCGTCATTGGCCAGGGCGCAACCCACATAGCTCTCAGCAGTGGCCCTGGGCTGCTCCTTGCTGGACAGGGAGGGTTAAGGTTGGAAAAGGAAAAGGGAAGGGAGAACCAGGTAACAATCCCATAAGCAGGGTACCATGCGACTCATCACAGCAGAGGCGAAAGGCTGTCACTGGGGTCATCTGATTCCAAATTGACCTGTTTCTAATGGCTTCCGTGTTTCCTTTCTTTTCCAGCACAGCACCTGGCTCAGCCCTGGACCCCTACTCACCCTGCAATAATAACTGTGAATGCCAAACTGATTCCTTCACTCCAGTGTGTGGGGCAGATGGCATCACCTACCTGTCTGCCTGCTTCGCTGGCTGCAACAGCACGGTAATGGGATGGGGCAGGGGATGGGGTAGGGGATTCAGGCAGCCAAAGTGGCTTAAAACCCAAGTTTTTGCACAGGTGGTTCCCCTTTCCTGTGACTTTTTCTTAGCTGTTGCCCTGCTGTAGTGGAAGATGTTCCATCAGCAGGATGAGAGGACTGATTCAGGTCTTCTTGCTAAATCAAGTGGGTTTGTAGGAAGTTTCATTGTGCAACTGGAAGTAAAAATTCAAAGGAAGCTGTATGTATGGAACCAAAGGAAAATATGTTGGTTCAAGGTGCTTGCAGAGTGTCAATGGAATAGGATGTCTGCATGGGTAGTGAGCTCCCCATCACCAGAAGTATGTCAAGAGAGGCTTAAAAACCATTTATCAGGAAAGACTTCTTCCAGACCTGAAACACTCTGACACCAATTCAGCCTCTTTCCTACCCAGTTCACTTTGCCATTTTCCTCCTGACTAAATGCCTCCCACCTCTTTCCATGTTCCTGACATATTTCTGGGAGGGAGGTGGAGTGCTTTTTCCTGCTTAGCATGGATTTTACAACTGGCTGTCAGCCCACAGCTTTCCATGTTCTCTCCCTGAAAACCTGATGCTAAGTGACGGGTCATCCAGTGGTGCTGATCCCACCTTCCAGGAGTCCTTGGCACCTGCCCTGCTGCACCCACACCACCACTGCCCTGTGCAGGCCCTCCCCATCTCTTGCTTGGACCTGTGCAGTAGTTCCTACCTGGCCTCCCAGGATGGCCCCTTATGTCCTGCGGTTTGTTCAACACTGCAGTCAGAAGGGTTTCTGTAACATAGCAAATGACCCTCTCTCATGCTACTCTGTCAACAAAAGATCAGTTCTAGGTGCCACGTGTCTTCAGCTCTGTCTCCTTTCAGTTTGTGGTGTTCAGCTTCCCCCATACAGCCTGTCTTTTCATACACCTCCCTCCAGTTGGACAGGTCCTACTCACCAGTCAATAGCCTCCTCCAATATCCCCTCCTCTGAAACCATCCCTTCCCTCTTTTATCTTTGGCGTTCTTCTCTCTGAAGTCCTTTGGTACCTCTTTCTCCTAAAGACACTGTTCTCATTTTATTACGGTGATTTGCTAGAAGTGTCTGTCGTCTGCTCTGGTCTTTGGATTTCTTAAGCAAGGGCCAGCACCCAGAAGCACTCCATGAATGTCTGTGCATACAAGGCATAGTGGGAAGGAAAATATGAACCCCCAGTGGCAGCTTTCAAGGGACTTAGAGTTGAGATCATTAGCTGCTGCTTCTCCCTACATCTTATATCTTTCAGGAGTAGCAGTCTCTCTGAAAGAAGAAAAATGGATCATTTATTTTCATTTTCAAAGATTTCATTTTCCCTTGTGTTTAACATTTAGATCCCTGGCCAGTTATTAACATTTTCTATAGAGAAAATAAATCACCATGGGGGGAAGGGTGGGAGAAACTGATTTTTTAAAATTAGATGATAAAGCAATTTCTTTATGTGAGTGGAAATAAATTTTAAAAGAAGGGATGGGCCTTGAGAATGGTTCAAATAAAAATACAAGCCATTATTTTTCATGACAACAATTTCATTAACATTTTAATATTCAGAAAGTTACATTATAAATCAGTCTCGGTTATTGTCCTGTTGTAAGAATTAAATTGACTCAATATAGTCCAGTGTCCTGAGACCAAACGAGTCTCTATTCCAGGGAATGCACTGACCAAAAAAATTATCTTAAGAATTGCATTTCCCCTGATCTTGCATGTACAGGAGTCTTATTGAATAAGAGCCTTACCAGGCCCATCTATGGCTACATCCCGCTGCTGAAACAGCAAAGCTGGAGAACGCAATTATCAGACTGCAAGCTCCTCTGCTTACCTCTGGACCTACTGTTTATTCCCCCAGACACCTGCCTTTTATTCACGTTACTCAAGACCTCACATTGTCTGCTGGGGTGTAGGTGAGGCAAGGACGGTATTCCCATGCAATTGCAATGCAGAGATGGAGAAACTACCAGGCCCCAGAACTGGGATGGGGCATACTAATGCCTTCCCTGCAGAGGCAGACCTCTAGATGCCCTGGCTTCCAACAAGTGGATGAGGGATTTGGAGGTCCAGAGCAATGCTTATCCTGGAAAGGGGCCCTTGTGACAGTCTAGCCTTAAAAACAACCACAGCCATAAAACTTGCAGCAGCAGCAGCAAGGTTTGTCAAGAGCCTATTAAGGTCCAGGTAATGGGGCCTTCCGTGTGTCACTCGTGGCCCATGGCAGCTTGGCCCAGAGTCAGAGAAATCTCAGGCCAACATCCATAAATGAGTGAAAAGCAATTTAAATCCTTTAAATCTCTGCTGCAGCATTTTGAGAAAATGCCAAATGGTGGCTATATTCCTGGTACATGTACTCCCTCCCTCTCCCCCTTTTTTCTCCACTCTTCTTGTCTCCAAGCTCAGGAGAAAAAAAAAAAAAAAAAAAAAAAAAAAACTCTTTGACAAGCTAAAACCTTTTACCTCCTTCTCCTTTTCACAGTGGCCCCCTGGAATTCTCCACCTTCCCCAATGTGAATTCAGCCATTCTTCCTGGTTTCGTCAATTCTTCCACCCATGGCCTCAACCCTGTGTATATTATCTCATTGATCCTCCCAGCAACCTTGGGAAATAGATGTTCTTTTTATTTCCTGAATACCGATGAGGTTAGTCACTTGGCCAAGGCCATGCAGTAGGAAGTGGGGGATCCGACTTTTGAATGTAGGATCTGTCCAATGTCAAGTACACATGGACACCAAGAAAGGAAAAATAGCGTCTTCCTCTGCACCTCCCCTAAGATGTCCACCTTTTTTCTACCTCTTCAAACATGGACTTCTCGTTTGAGACATTTATTTGGCCTTTACTCTCTGGCCCTGGCTGCCTCTCCAGCCTCAACCTCCCTATTCCTCCCACCTTTTTTTCTTTTTTTTTTCTCTCTTTTCAAGACAGGGTCTCGCTCTGTCACCCAGGCTGGAGTGCAATGGCACAACCTCGGCTCACTACAACCTCTGCCTCCCGGGTTCAAGTGATTCTCCTGCCTCAGCCTCCCAAGTAGCTGGGATTATAGGCACACACCACCACACCGGGCTAATTTTTTACATTTTTGTTGGAGACAGGGTTTTTCACCACGTTGGCCAGGCTGGTCTTGAACTCCTGACCTCAAGTGATCCACCTGTCTCAGCTTCCCAAAGTGCTGGGATTACAGGCCCTCTCATCTCTTAAAGAGCCACTTGGTAAGTGGAACTTCTTGGAGTTCTCGCTGCCCCTGGGCCCTTGCACATGCTGTTTCTCTTATCTGCAGTAGTCTCTCCCTTCGAAGCTGTCTTATCTGTCAGGGCTATCTCTCCTTCCCCACTGCTGAGAAGCCTTCTCCACCTCATTGCTTCCTCCAGGGCTGTGTTGGTGCCCTTCCTGCAAACCACTATTGCCTCTGCTCGTGCCTAGCAAGGCTCTCACCTCGCCTGTTCTAATGGCTCATTTACTCATTAAGCTGCAGGGATAGGGGCTCTGTTGTGGACCCTTGCATTCTCACCGTCAGCCATGGCTCTGGATAAAGGGCCCAGGCTTTCTCAACACCCAGCTGGTGGCCCCGTACTGACCTCCGAGAGCCTCAGGGATCCAGGGGTAATACCACTCTCTTGTTTAGCAGTTGGCAGGTGGGTAGGTCAGAAGGTGCCAGTTTCAATACTAAAAACCTGATCCTTGCTCACCACTTACCACTTTATGGTTTCTATCAAGACGTGAAAATTCCCCATAACTCAATTAGATGTAAATAAGTCACTGATCAAATAATTCTGATTATAGGGAAATCTGATTAGTGTTAGCAGTTTCCTGATAGTAAGCTTTTCTTCCTGCTCTGGATTGGATTTTTTTTTTTCTTATATCTCCTTGAGTGATAGCAGTGGAAGTTTCCAGGCCTGCATTTAATGTACAACTTCTAATTCTTCTCACTGCATATGACCAGGAAGGGTGACCAAAAAAAATTGTGAGTTAATTCTGTAAGTTTCCTTTGGCGTGAATGTATTGTCCAGATTGTTTCTGTACCTTTCACTTTCAGAAGTCATTATTCCAACAGAAGCATGTTAGTATGCTGCGGACTTATTGCTGGAAGTTGTATCCTTCTGATGTACTGAATAATTGACTAGGGGAAAAAAAACTTCCATCAGCCACCACTAGAATGTTGAAAGTCAGTATGAGTCCAGCACTGCAGTTTGTAGGGTACTAATGATAGATGACTAATTTATCCCCCCTATTCCAGGCAACAAATATTTATTGAGCACCTGTTTCAGCGAAATGCCAAGTAGGTTCTGTGGCAGGGAGGAGGACAGCTCCATTATGGACGCAGGCAGGCAGCTCATGGTTCAGTGTGATAGGTCTCGATATAGGCTGCACATTAGGATCACGTGGGAGCTTTTAAAACATAAGGCCTGAGCCCCACTCTCAGCCCCATACCTTTCACCTTTCCGTGATCTCCCCACCGTGTCCTATGTTAGATAGCTGGAGCAGAATGATTCTGATTCCCTTATTTTGGAGTAAGACCCATGTATCAGTATTTTTTAAAGCTCCTCAAGTGTTTTTGATATGTAACCAGGATGGAGAACCGCTGTTCTAATACAGGGCCTCTCAGTCACGGCACGATTGACATTTTGGGCCAGGTAATGGATTGTCATGAGGCGCTGTCCTATGCACTGTGTGTTTAGCAGCATCCCTGGGCTCTCCCCACCAGATGCCACCCCTGCCCTCCCCACCACAAGTTCCGACAACTGTAAATGTCTCCAGACATTGCCAAATGTCCCTTGAGGGATATCATCGCCCCCAATTAAGAACCACTGCTGTCATAGAAGGGATGAGGCATGTTCTATAAATTGTATCTTTCTTGAAAAAGGTCAGCATCTAAGCTGACACTGAGTATTCATCCTTCAGTCTTTTTCTTCTCACCATGACCATATTTGCCCACTATAAAAACCAACTGGAGAGTTAGATGTGCCATATAGCAGCGGTCCCCCACCTCTAGTACCAGTACCAGTACTAGAGAAAGGAGCTCATGTTTACTATAAAATGAGATGTCGTATTATTAATAGAGTTATGTCCAAGGGAGCACCCAAAGCAACACCTAACCTTACCTTACAATACAGTTAAGTGAAAAGAACACATTGTAAAATAATATATAGATAATAATCCCTTTTGATAAAGAAATATCTAAATATATGCATATCTTTGCATAAAAAATATTGCAAGAACATATAGCCAGCTATTCATAGATGGATACTTCAGGTTAGGGGCTGAAAAAGTAAATTTTGCTTATTTCAAAATTACCTAAAATGATTATCACTTTTCCAATGAGGAACAGATTTTTTTTAATTTAAAAAATCCAACATTAAAGGTTAGGTGGTTAGGTTCTAAAAGAGGGAAGCAGCTATGTAGACAAATCAGTGAACTTGCAATGTCAGGCCTGCTGGGTAGAAATTGACTCTGGGTGGGGCAGGGGTGGAAGGAGGGAGTGGGCATGTTCCCCACTGAGGGATGGGGGAATGAGACCCCCATCTCTGAAAAGATTAAAAAAAAAAAAAAAAAAAAAACTAGCCGGGCAGGTGGCTCACTTGAGCCCAGGAGTTGGAGGGGGAGGCGTGGCAGGGCCAGGCGTTCATCATGAAGGGTAGTGGGTGTTTGGTAGCCAGGCATGGAAGGACATTCCAGCAGGAAGAGTGCACAGGCTGAGGTGTGACAGTTTGGACCTCATGGTGCAGGCAGGTTTGGAGTTGGAAGAGAGAAAGCTGGAGGGAGAAACAGAGGGGCCCCTAGTTCCTTCAGAGTTGTAGTCACACCTTTCACCTTTCCGTGATCTCCCCACCGTGTCCTATGTTAGATAGCTGGAGCAGAGTGAGCCTTTCTGCTCACCAAAGAACAACCCCCTTTCTCCCCTCAGCAGGAGAGAATTAAGATCTAACAGGACGTGCTCAGGCTCACATGCCACAGGTTACCGGGGTGCAAGGTGGGAGGAGGTCTTGCTTTCATCTCAGAATTTTTCTCCCTGGCCTTTATTCTTCAGCCAGTGACCCCACAAGGGAAGAAGAGATCATATTTCTTCTTGCAGTTTGTCAGTGTCCCCTTTGCCTTGAGCTTGTAGGTTGCCATTAGCACCCTTTGTGATGAGATCTGAGGGTTATGCCTGGAAATACCAGCTTTGGTTGAACCAATGAAGAGCGTCTAAGCTGCAAAAAGACAGTAATAAATGACAGGAGAATGTCTGAGGAACGTCAGTGAATCATGAGAAAATCCATTTAGTGTCTGGGACACAGAGAAGTATGTTGCCATTCCAAGGAAAACACCCCACTTTATTGTGGTGGTGTCCCACGTTCTTTGCTATCTCAGCTATTAGGATATCAGGTGCAAAAGATCAAAGATCTCACAGGCAAAAGCAGGAAGAGTGCGTGGCCTGTGGTGGTACTCCCTGGTAAACTCCCTTTATGAATATTTCTAGAGACAGTCAGAGCCAGGCATGGTGGCATGCCTCTGTAATCCCAGCTACTCAGGAGCTGAGGAGGGGAAGAGCACTTGAGGCCCCAAACTTGAGACCAGCTTGGGCAACATAGTGAGACCCCCATCTCTGAAAAGATTTAAAAAAAAAAAAATTAGTCGGGCAGGTGGCTCACTTGAGCCCAGGAGTTTGAGGCTGCAGTAAGCTGTGATCATGCCACTGCACTGCAAACTAAGACCTCATCTCTAAAAAAGGAAAAAGAAAAGAAATTTTCATGTCTCTCTGGTAACTACTTTCAAGGAGGAAAAGTAAAAACAGTATTCCAGGGGTGATCCTCTACCTTTCAAGTTTCCACAGAAGGCTCTTCATACAAATATCCCTATACCATCCTCTTAGAAAAATAATCTTTCCACCTAGAACTTTGCTTCCTTTGTACAATTAATAGGAATCGATCATCAGGATTGATGGTGGGGTGGGGGGAGAACAAGCAGAAAACAACTTTATTTGCCAGTATTTTGAAACACTGCTGAGGAGTATCTTGTTCTTGTAATACCGGCTGTCAAAATGGCATGCTGACCGCTTCCTTCATCAATAGAAAACAAATCCAAGATTCCAGAGAGTCATTTTTCTATTTTTGTGGTCTCTAGCTTTATTGTAATTATTTATTCTCATCATTGTATGTGAATAGAAACATTTCTCAGTTGAAATTAATGACTGAAGGTGGAACAGAAATACAATTTTCAGTGATGTGCTATTCTTCTTTCATTGATTTATTTTATAACATTTTCAGTTTTTAATAAATACATTTATATGATTCAAAAATCAAAAAGTATAAAAAGGAGGACGTGAGGGACTCTCCCTTTCACCTCTGTCCCCTGTTTACTTCTTCCTCGACCTGCCAAATAGACAATTGCTGTCCTTGGTTTCTTGTACATCCTCCTGGATTTTTTTAGTGCACATAAAAGGCCCTATTTTGGACCTCACTATTTTGTTTGGCTTTTTCAGTTAGTAGTTTACCTGGGAGTTATTTCTAAATTAGTACATAAGGGATGTTCTTCTACCTTTTTTATGCCTGTATAATCTTCCATCGCGTGGACCTAGTAGTCTGTTTTTAACCAGTCTCTTATCAATGAGCATCCAGACTGCTGCAAAACTTGGGCTCTGACAAACCACATTGTGACTCATATTGTATATATGTCCTTTTGTGCCTGGGCAGGTCTGTCTGTTGGATATGTTCTCGTAGAATGGACAAGCCGGTTCCCCCTGTCCTCCAGGTCAACAAACTTGTCAGGTCTGTTCTGGGAGCTCAGTGGCCACCTTATTATTAACATGAAGTGTCATGGTACATTTTATTGACAGTAAAGCTAGATCCCACCACCCCCCAAGTTCGGATGCCAAGCAGAGAATTCACCTCTCCCAGAGAATGGCAAACCAGGGAGATACTGCTTTGCCTTTGAAATGGGGATGGAAAACGGGGGCATTTGCCAATTCTGCAATCATAAACTAATCTGAAGTCTGGTATACTTTCTTACTAGTTAATTGTCTTAGGGACAGCCAGAGAAAGCATTAGGGGACATATCACTTCATTCAGATCATGGTAGTCTACAGGTCAATTCCAAGATCCACCTGCTTTTTGAATTGGCCAAATAGAACTATGCTATTGGGGTTTGGGGTGAGAATTAGGATACCAATCTTTATCATCCCCTTAGATTAGACTGCTCTCTCATATCTAGCTTTTCTAACTTCTTAGAGCTCAAAGCATTTGCAGGTCTAGGACTTCCCATGTAGGTGCCCAGTTACTGCCAGCTGAAGGGGTATCCCCTACTTCCCCTTTTCCCTTCGGATCAAAGTTGAAAACCCCATTGGTGGAAATCATCTCTCTGCACTCTGGGAAAGGTGAAACTACGTAAGTCCTCATCTGCAATTTCTCCTGCCACACTCCGACATCTCAGTAGAAGATTACTCCTTAACGGCCTCACGACCTTATGCACCCAGCTCCCTTAGCATAATGTTGAACAAATCTGGGCTCTTATGTCACATAAGCCCCAATAAAGGAATTTCCTACGCCTTGCCGTCTGACCACAACCTCAGCATTTTCCCTTGGATCGCCTGCTGGAGAGGTTGCAGGGCTGCCCCAGCCTGCTCCCCATGTCTGGGACCACCCAACCCATCCTGGTGGATTGACTCATCACATGGAAAAGGAAACCCATCCAAGTCCTTGCTCAGAGCACTCTGGCATCTCCTCCCCAGCCTCTTTCACAGCTCTCTATGAATAAATTAAATCTGAATAATACATTCAGATTTGCCTAGAACCTTTAGGAGAGATCCATCCATTTCCAGCTTTTCCTCTTGGATACCAACAAACAGACATTTTCATTGGTCTTGTGCCAGTCTCTGGCTTTTCTTCTGTCATTAACCCTAAATCATCCCATTCCTGTCCATTCAGCCTGGGGCTATCTTAGCCCCTTTTGGCTGCTATATCAAAACACTTAAAACTGCATGGCTTATAAACAACAAATTTCTCGCAGCTGTGGAGGCTGGGAAGTCCAAGACTAAAGTGCTTATGGATCTGATGTCTGATGAAGGCCTGCTTCCTGTTCATAGATGGCACCCTCTAGCTGTGTCTTCACGTCGTGGGAGGGGCAAGGCAGTTCTCTGGGGCCTCTTCTATAAGGACACTAATCCCATTCATGAGCGCTCCACCCTCATGACCTAATCACCTCCTGAAGACCCCCCACCTTGTAATAGCATCACATTGGTGATTATTTTTCAACATATGGATTCTTGGGTCAAGGGACACCAAACATTCAAACCACGCACTGCTACCCTTTGTTTCGGCTGCAAATCCTATGGCAGCTTAACCCTGCTGTCTGCTCACCTCATTAACATGAACATAGACATCATGGACACATTTAGCTCACCCGGATGGGGCTGTGCAGGCACCGTGCCAGCTGTAGCCTGAGATAAAGATGTCTCATTGTATCCCATTCCATTAGTGCCATGATCACAGATCCATTTCAGGAGGGATTTTCTACTTTTTAGGGCAGAGAAAGGCCAATTTCCTCTTTATGGTGAGCCATAGCCTAGGTATGAGCAAAAATAAGACCAAGATGCAGGCAGCAATTGCAGATGACTTGTTAAACCAAAGAAAGCTCACCGATCACATGGCACATTCAGAGGGTTCTGGCCTCACTCAACTCCACTGCCCATATCACATTCCTAAGAGACTGCGTGCTACAAGTGCATAGCCTCTCAGGAACACTCAGGAATGTGATGTGCGGGTACTGGAATTGAGGGATTCCTGGGGTACTTAGGCAAACAAGACCATAGCCACCCACAAGGGGCCCATTTTTCATTTATGCCTAACTACTCTTTGAGTCCATATGGTTCTAAAAACTTCACTCCCAAATCTTTTTCCTCACAGACCACTGCAGTAACCAAAGAAGGATGGTTGCAAGTGGTTTGAACTAGGGCAGGGTTTGAGACAGATTTAGGACATGGCAAAATGAACAGAACTTAGGTATTCACTCAGTCAACATATATAAATAAATTAAATATATAAATATATGTGTGTGTGTGTGTGTGTGTGTGTGTGTGTGTGTGTGTGTAAAATCTGTGTTGTGAGCCAAGCCCTGTCCTGGATGGCTGGGGTAAATTAGGGAATACAGCCACAGTGGTCTCTGTCTTCATTAGCTTTAGTGTCAGGGGGAAGATGAATTTGATGTAGGTATGTGAATGGGGGATTCAGAATTACTTCCTGGTTTCTATTAAGTTGGTGCAAAATTGCCGTTTTTGCCATTACTTTTATAGTCAATAGGGTGCTGTTACTAAGGTAAGAGGTGGAAGGAAAGGAGTTTGGAGCTTGGGCTGGGGCTGCGTAACCGTCAGGAAAACAGTGTTTTGAAGTAAGAGGAAGAAGCAAAGCAACATTTCCTCACTAGATGCCCCTGGCACAGGTGGGTGAGTCAGAGCTCAGGGGAACATCCCAGGAAGCTGTGCTGCATGGCTGCTCAGGAGATCTGATGGGCACTCTGGGATGTGGGGAGCCACATGGCCTGCTGCAGCCAGGTCACTGGAGGTGGACATGGCGCCTCCACTGGTCAGCAGGGTAGGCAGAAAAGAAGGCGGTGCAAAGTGGGGAGTGCTGGGACAGACCAGCACGTTCCGGGCATGTCTGTGTGTCCATCCTCATGCCTGACCTTGTGGCCTTCTGGGAGCAATGGCCTCAGCTTTACTTTATAGAGGAGGAATACATAATTTTCTCTTTACCCTTCACAGTTCCCAGTTGGGACAGACCCCTGTAACCTAAGACAGATTAACAGGAGGAAAACAAAGGTTTAGAAACACGTATACATGATGTAGACACAGGAGATAGCCAGAGAAATGAGTGAATCTCAAAGAGGTGGCTTTGACTTCAGACTTGAATACCATGGTCCAGTGAAACAGAGAAAGAAGGGTGCGGGGAAGGCCAGTTATGAGGAGATGTCCAGAAACAGCACTTTAAACAAGAGTAACATTTGTTATGCAAACTTAAGTCAGTGTCTTCTAGATTGATGATAGTCTGTAGGGATTCAGTCATTCCTCTCTCTGGTACAGAGAGGAACCACCCTTACAAATGGAGATTTCCTTTGTAAATGTAAATTTAATTTTCCTTACACAACGGTAACTTCTGTTGTCAGAGGTGCTTCCTGTGTCTGTGGTTTCTCAAAATAATCAGCTCAAAATATTCTTTATGTAAAAGAGGCATTTTGCAAGGTGGCATATGCTAGTCTCCTACAACTCCTGCCTTCTGAGTCCCAGGTTTCCCTCCTGTCCAGCCCCCATCCTTTCAGGAAAGGGAATTTGGGGGAGATAGTTCCCAGCCTTAGGTGGGACAGTAGTGCTACGCTGAAAGCATAGAATCCACCACAGGCACTCGTTCCTGGAGGCAGTTTTGATGCCTCACCATGCTCATGAGTCTTAGGAAGGGATATAGCAAGTCGATCTGGGAAGGATCCAGGCTAAAGATTAAATTTGGAAAGGCTATGATCCAATGCAGAGATGGTAAAATGAAGGAAGGAGAGCTGGGGAAAGAATACAGATGAAGAAAGGAAGAGAGTCCAGACCAGGTGGGAAAGGGGAGAAGGTACCAGCAACAAAGATGGAAAGTGAGTGACCAGAGGGGTCCAGGGAAACAGGGAGAGTGGAGCCTTGAAGCCAAATAAGGGAATGATGAGTAGTCAGCAAGGGGCCGGTGCTCCTGAGAGCTCCGGAAAGAGAGAAATGCATGGTGGGCCTGGGATATGGAGCCCACTGAAGAACTTAGCACCACCAGATTCATGTGTGTGGAAACAGAAGCCAGTTGGAGTGAGCTGAGAGCGTGGGAGAAGAGGAATGCAGGTGGTGAGCTAAATAGCTAGAAAAGTTTGGCTGTGATGCTGGGGAGGAGTGGGCAGTTTCCTCTCCTGGGGAGAGGAGGAGTGGCATTTTCAGTGAAAGTTGGGGAGAAGTCTTGCTTCCTAATAAAAATGAGGGAGGTTCATGCTCATGTGCGTTCTAAAGCTGTATGCTTACTTTCATCTACGTCTCAACTCTGTGCTAGGAAAAGATGCTTGGGAAAGAATGCAAAAGACATAGGTCTTGTCCCAAAGGGTTCCTGTCTCCTCTAGGAGGCATGTAAAGGTCTCTGCAGTAGGGGTGGAGTGACCCTTGAAAAGGGCCCTGTGGGACTTGGAAGGAGGCTGGGATGTGCCCAGTGAGGTTCTGAGAAGAGAGGCAGTATCTGAGCTGGGTTTTGAAAAAGAGCTAAAAAGTCTCTAGGCAGAGGTACATGAAAAGGGACAGAGGGGCGGGGCCTCAGGATCTTCTGGGAATTACAATAAATGCCCCTAGGTACACTAATTGAGCCACTTTCACAAAGGCACCTGCTCTGGGCAGACACTGAGGGGAAGGGTGGAGCCCCAGCATACGCCTGCCCCCATCATTCCTTCCCCATGGATAAAAGCCCCTGTTGGGGGCACAGCTATACAGACTGGCCCTGTTGGGTTTGGGGCACATGAACACTTTCAGACACCCCTGAAATCATCCCATATAGCTTAATGGGATCAGAAAACCCGTATCTCTATATTCTGTGGGCAGAGGGGGAGGACCAGAGGAGGAGAACTGTAAAAGCCAGAGGGGATTTGTTTGACCCTCAGGAGGATTTACCTGGGCATGTGCTCTGAAAGCCAAGCAGTTCTGGAAGGAAAAGCAATGAATCATTTATGATTGTTTTCACTTTGTATTCATTAAAGGCCTCTGCACTATTATTATGGAACCTTAATTGGCTTGGCACTGGGCACTGCCTCTCCCAGTCCCTGCTCCTCCCTTTGCCATCAGAAATTCCTGGAGCGAGCGGGAGAGAGGACCCTGCCTGGAACAGGCAGCTGGGCTAGAATCCACCCGGAAGATCAAATGAAATGCAGTCGCTTTTCTTTCTTCTCTCTGATCATATATTAATAAATGTGTCTCGTTGGGTTTTAACTCTGCTCCCCACGAGCTGCTCCAAGCTTCTGCATCTCTTAGCCCCCTTTGCTTCCTCAGCCTCCAGAGAACTTTCCATCAGTTGTCCCTCACCCGGCCTTGCAGACGCAGTGACTTCACGCGTAACAGCGTGCAGCCTTTGTTCCAAGTGCCATGTTGGGCACTCAACCAGCAACAATATGCGGGTTACCTGATTTACTTCTTTTAATACACTTCAGTGTAATTATAACTGCATAAAAGAGAGGACAAATTGGCAAGTAATTACAATGTTAATTTGGCAATGTTTTATCATATTGTGGAAGCGCCATTTCCTCTCTAATTGTATTGGGGGGACACAGTTATCTATGGTTCAGCTTACTGAGGGATTCTTGAAAGTGGAAATGAAACACACAAGAGACAGAGAAATCAGCTCTCCTCCCTGTAAATATTCCTTTATTTGCGTGTGTTTTGCAGCCTCCTTAAAAAAGCTAACTCGCTTATTCAGGCCTAATTAATGGAATGCCACAGAATGCGTAATTAGGCTGTGACAGCTTCAGCTGATGGATGGATTTGCCTTTGGAAACTGGAGATACCCCCAGATAAAAGGGCTGAACGCTTCCCTTTCAGAATCTCACGGGCTGTGCGTGCCTCACCACTGTCCCTGCTGAGAATGCGACCGTGGTTCCTGGAAAATGCCCTAGTCCTGGGTGCCAAGAGGCCTTCCTCACCTTCCTCTGTGTGATGTGTATCTGCAGCCTGATCGGTGCCATGGCACAGACACCCTCAGTCATCATCCTCATCAGGTAAGCCATCGGCACAGCCCCACCTCTCCTCCTTTCCACCTAGTGTTCATCTGCAGACCTCCCAGGGACGGGAGCTTCAGACAACATAGGAATCTCTAGAGCCAGGTGAGCTAGGGCCACAGCAAGGAGCACAGCTTCTCTAGGCTGCTGGGAATCAATTATGTTTGATAGGGACCTCCCACCAAGAGAAGAAGGCAGGGCATGGGGGAGAAGACAGCACTTTCATGTTCTCCCAGAAATAGACCTGCAGGCAATTTTGAAAAGGATCCTGCATCGAGCCTTACAGGACGCAGCCTTGTTGGAGGAAAATGAAAATGGCATCAGTGCCCAGCCCCCACCACCCTGCCACTGCTTAGCCATATGAACGTGGGCACTTCCCCCTAGACTTGCTTCTGAATCTGTAGCTGGGGGTGATATGACCCATCCTGCCTGCCTCCTGCAGTGGAGCAGGACTCACTGAGACTTGAGACCATGTGTGTGCAAACTCAGTAGAGATGTGACGGGTTAGTGTGCAGCATGGCTCATGGCAGGTGAGCAGTGACCATTCTTATACAAAGAGGTTGTTGGAGAGAGCCAACCAAAATTCTATTGTTACCTGTCTCTGGGGACCTGTCCTGGGGACAGATGAGATACCTCAAAGATGAGCCATTAGTAATATTCTGAGTAACTTTTATCATTTGCAGAGTTACCTAGATTTGCGCTGGAAACCCAGAAGTGAACTAACACATAGCCTGCCGTTCATCTGAATCAGGGGAAGGCCCGCTACACAAAGACTCATCAGCTGGGCGTGGTGGCTCACGCCTATAATCCCAGCACTTTGGGAGGCTGAGGTGGGAGGATCGCTTGAGCCCAGGGGTTTGAGACCAGTCTGGCCAACAAGGAGAAACCTCGTGATGGCACATGCCTGTAATCCCAGCTACTTGGGAGGCTGAGGCAGGAGAATTGCTTGAACCCAGGAGGTGGAAGTTGCAGTGAGCTGAGGTTGTGCCACTGCACTCCAGCCTGGGAGACAGAGCAAGACTCTGTCTCAGGAAAAAAAAAAAAAAAAAAAAAAAGACAGACTTGCCTTCTTGGGATGCAGTTATCTAAGTGAACAGATTCAATAGCAAGGGCTGGAAATAAAAGTAGGAATGAAACGCATGGAAGTACCCGGTGTCCATGCACCTCACCTCTATTTTATTTAGCTTCTCTCTTCGCCACAACATTTCCTCATCTTTGTTATGAATTCCAAGGAAGAGGATTTTTACAAGTGCTAATGTTACCTAGAACATCATTAGCAAGGCCTTTTGAATGTGCAGAGCATTAAGGGTACAATAGCAAATTGCCATTTTATACTTACTACGTTTGAAAAATAAATTTTAAAAATTGACACCCAGTGCTTACAAGGCTGTATCAAAACTGACAAAATCACAAATTGCTGGTGGCATGGGAAAAGGCTATCACTCCTTTTAAAAAAGCAATATGGCAATGTGAGTCAAGAGCCATAAAAATATTCAGGCCCTTTTATTCAGTAACCCTGCCCCTTGCCATTTATCTTTAAAAAGTACTTCTCTACAAAAAAAAAAAAAAGAAAGAGTTCAGTGCAGACAGATTTTTATTACAACATTAACTATAATAGCAGAAAACCCTGAATTGGAATAGTGAGTTAAACTATGGCACTGCAGCTCCATGGAATAATGAAAATTCTTAAGAATGTGAAAGTGTTTATGAAATGAACTACTGAATTTAAAACTATTTAGAGAAGATGATTATGTATAATATGCATTTGATCTCATGTATAGGTTTTAGGTGGCTGCCTTACGAGTAGTTTATTTTTCATTATTAGACGTTCTCGTGAAGTTATATTGTGATATTCATACACTAAAGGCACCAAGAAGCATGAAAAATGACTAGTCTCTTATTTGCTTGCCCCATGACTCCTCTGCAAAAACCCAGCCTCTAGACACTCACTAGTGGTGACTACCAAACATGGAAAGTTTGTTGAAATTCTTAATCACTTCCAAATCTCAGCTTGATAAACAGCTCTTGGAGCTTTGCTGGAAATATTTGATTCCCTCTAAATTAATCAGCAACAGATGGCCTAAATGACCTAGGCTTATAACTCCACGCTGTGCTGGAAGCACACGCTATGCATTGTGCATGTTGAGAGGTCCAAGACACAGCTTTATTCCATCACCTTCCTAGTCTGATTTGCCATCACAGATGTCTCAGGCTGGCACAAGAGCACAGATGTGCACCAGCCCTTGCCCCCTCCCAGAAGAATGGACCCACTGTCATGCCAGACAGGACCATCCCACCAACAACAGTGCTCAGAACATCTGGAAGCAAGGTTAAAAGCTGATGCTCAGCCCCTCTTAGGTCCCACACTGGGCTCCGAGAGTAATTAGGCGGTGTTCTCAAGGTCACCCAGCTAGTACGTTTAGAGTGAAGACTCCCTCCCCAGTGTTGTCCAGAGCTTTCAATAGTGTTCGCACAGAGACCTCCATTTCTTCATAACTCAAGCCAAGAAGGATTATTCTTCTCATAGGAACCAGTTTCCCAACAGGATATGAAGGGAGATCTTAGCACCTTGCTCACTTTGTTCCTAGTGACATGATAGCTGAAAGGAAATCAAATTTCAGGTAATAAATATTCTAACTCATTATACCAGCGTGCTTTCTTGATAAGGAGAATTTGCCTCTATTTATGTGTCTTTCAAGTCAATGCTTTCAAATGAAAGTGCAAAAGCCGGAGCCGTGGAGCTGATAATAGCTTTGAAGAACTTGGATTTTGTAACGTGCACATTCTAAAGAGTACCGACTGTGTTTCTGTTCAGAGACACTGGACTCATCATGAACGTTTTACAGGTGTCTAACTCAATCAGCCAGAGTCACGTCCCCATCACTTAATGAAAGTTGTGACCTGCTGCCCTGGGTTGACTTACCTGTACTGTATTCTTTTTAATTGAGAAGAGATGTGTTTTCCCTGAAAATCTTAGAAACGGGGGCAAAGATTGTAAAAACTCCAGTGTCTTCATCCATTCAGGCTGCTATAACAAAATACCTAGACTCAGTGGCTTGCAAACAACAGGCATTTATTTCTCTCAGTTCTGGAAACTGGGGCATTTAAGATCAAGGTGCAAGCAGATGTGCTGTCTGGTGAGGGCTGGCTTTCTGGTTCAGAGATGTGCCTTGCGGCCATGCCGTCACTTAGAAGGGGTGAGGTAATTCTCTGGGGCATCCTTTATAAGGGCACTGGCCGTATTCACAAAAGCAAGAGTCTTCATGACCTAATAATCGTCTTTCAAAGGCCCCACCATTACCTTAGGGGTTAAGTTTTAATGTGTGAATTTGGGGAGGACACATCCTTTTTGGATTGTCACTGGGTTTGTCATGCCAAGAAACCAAAGACATGCCCACCTGAGGCTCAAGCCAAGTGGTAGCTCGTTGGATAGATATCATTGGATGGCTGGATGAATGACCTCTGAGATCATTTAAGAATATTATTCTAGCCAAGTGTATGGACTAGGTTAATATTCTGTGTACTGGATATCCATACGTTAATAACTTTGTTATTAACGTTTATTTCTACGGAATTGATTTCTAGGCCCTCCTTGCATCTCATGGGTCGCTCAGTCACACTGAAATGCTCCTGGGTGTTTCTAAAGGCTCAGCCACACTGGACTGGTTCTACACCTAGCCAGGTCCTTCCAGGGAGCATAGAAGTGTGATTTCTTCCCCCTCTCCCCTGGGGACTCATGATGGCAACAGATAAGAGGAAGGTTCTTTGCCACTGGTGCTCAGGATGACCTGAAGCACATATGCATGTGGTCAGTCAGCTATCTTCCCCTTCACATGCCTTCACCACGAAGCCAAGAAAGGGCTACCCACCCACCCACTTACACTGTCACTTAGCACATGCTGGGCACCACACATGGTGCTAGGGTTGAGGTCATGATGATAAACAAGACACAAATAGTCTTTGGCCTCAGGACAGAAGACAAGCATTGAAGAAATACCAGTTGCAAGAGTTAAGAGGTATTACAAAGGAGACTGTGTTATCAGCTATGTGGACCCATCTATCTGAAATTGGTCAATGTTTCCAAACTTCTTTCTACTCTCCCATCCCAGAAAATGTTACACTCTGGAAATGCTCTAGAAAATATATAGAAGACCACTCTAAGGGACTGTTCTGAGGAAACCAAGGCCAGGGAGATTGGATCACTTTGAAACAACTGTAATTATATGAAGGTACCTTTCCAATTTAAAAGGTGCTTGTATTAGTCAGGGTTTTCTAGAGGGACAGAATAGGAGATATAGATATATGTAGATATATGTTTATTAAGTATTAACTCACATGATCAACAACATCCCACAATAGGTCATCGGCCAGCTGAGGAGCAAGGAAAGCCAGTCTGGGTCCCAAACTGAAGAACTAGGAGTCCAATGTTCGAGGGCAGGAACGGTCCAGCACGGGAGAAAGATGTAGGTTGGAAGGCTAGGCCCATCTGGTATTTTCATGTTTTTCTGCCTGCTTTATATTCTAGCTGTGCTGGCAGCTGATTAGACAGTGCCTTCCCAGATTGAGGCTGGGTCTACTTTTCCCAGCCCACTGACTCAAATGTTAATCTCCTGTGGCAACACCCTCACCAACACACCCAACATCAATACTTTACATCCTTCAATCAAGTTGACACCCAATATTAACCATCACAGTGCTGAAACATGCTAAGTGGATTATTTCCCAAATGGTCCATCCAGGGTGTCCAACCATGCTGACCTGGTGGATTTCACAAAATGACTAGAGAATGGTAAAGGTGCTCATGGTTTCAGCCTGTTTGTGAAGCATACGGGGAATTATTTTCTCAGTTGATGTTTTCCCCCCCAATACATGTACCCCACCAACTTAAGATGCTTCCTGATCTTAGCAAAACCAACATGTCTTTAAATGTAGGCTTTATGACCACATTTGCATTCTGTCCTTCGAATGACAAGGTTAGCTCCAGTTATTAAAAAACACTGTTAAATTCCTAAACTTATCTTGGCACCACAGTTGCAGTTATTTTTCAGACTTTAGGCAGGGACAAAAAAAAAAAGGCACTATTAGTAATTTTCTAAAGAAGAGCTCTGATGGACAGCAGCAAATGACTCTCTGGGGTCTGTTAATTACAGGAGAGTGATAAGAATCTGTTTTTTTTTTTTTTTCTTTTTCTCTTCATCTCTTTGCACGTAGGACAGTCAGCCCTGAACTCAAGTCTTACGCTTTGGGAGTTCTTTTTCTCCTCCTTCGTTTGTTGGGTAAGTATTATCTCTTTATTTCCTCAATAATGAATTGGATGCTTATTACTAGGTGAGTAAATATCAGTGAAATTATCCCATTTCCTAGGTCTGTCTCTTTTTTCTTTGAAGTTTAATTATTAGTAAATAAGAAATGTTAAGTCTCAAAATTTGAGTCAGAGATAAACTCAGACACTGCCTGTATCTCACAAAGTTCTTATTTATACCAACTCTTATCTTCATGCCACCCTGAATTCTCATTGGCATAAGGAGGAAAAGTGATGGCACCAAAGGGGAAAAAAAATCTGGTGGTGTAATTTGGCATCTTCATTAAGCAAGCCATGAGCAGCTTGTGAAATGCTTCATTTATGGGGCCGCCAGCTGGGAGAGAGAGGCGTTCTCACAATGCCTTGAAAATGGAAACTTCGCATCCTTTAAATTTTTCCAAACTGAGTTTGTTTACCGTGAATATCTGGGATGGGGCAAATGTGACCTTCATGCTATAGGGCCCACGTTTCAAGATTTGGTATGGGAAGAAGGAATAAAATCTAACCCTCTCATTTTTAAGATAGGCAAAAGGAAGATGAGATTCCTGTCTCTTATACACATCTAGATGTGTATAAGAGACAGGCCTAACCCTCTCATTTTTAAGATAGGCAAAAGGAAGATGAGATAGTCCATGGTTCACCCAAGGTCCTTCCTGTGCACTGGCTGGGCTAAAGCTGGGCCTGGTTCCCAGCTATGCCTGCCTTTCTCTTGCCATACCATACTGTTGCTTTATGAGCATTCTTTTGTTAAGGCCAAAATCAAGATAACTTTTTTCCTTGAATAATAGGACAGTCACCTTCCCCAGTGGGCTTTAAATGGCATCTGAATGTAGAAAGGAAAACAACCATGACCTGTATTTTTAGAGTAGAAATAAAATTCCTCATTGCAAGTATATAATTGTGGATAAGCACAAATACCTAGCTATAGAAATGTTTGTAAAAGTGGAAAATTGGCAGCAACCCAAAAGCCCAACAGTAGGCAATTAGTTAAATCAGTTATGGTCTATAATCGCAGTAGGATTTATGTTCCCCTTTAAAATTCTGGAAAGAAAAATATAGACTTAGAAAGGGCATGTGATATGTGGAAGGGAAAAAAAAGAGGTCTGTAATGTAATAAAATAGGAAAATATTGCAAAAGATATTAAAAATATATCAGCTATTATCTTTGAGTAATAAGGTTATATTTTCTAAATTTGTTTTAAAGTTTTGAACAAAATGTCTGTTACTTTATAAGATTTTTATATATCGATATATGAAAGCAAAATATTAACCTTTAGATCCATTAAGGTCCTCCCTGGGGAACGGCAAATACATAGCATATGTCTCTCCTCACCTCCCTTCTCTGTCTATAGCAAAAACCTTTCCATCAATCTGTGATCATTCCCTCTGTGCCTGGTAGAAGACCTCAGAATACTCTCAAGCACTAACAATCCATGTTTCTTGGTATATACATGCGAACTCAAATGGCATTGTCTTATGTCTAAGTCATGGAAAATAGACGTGCTGTAGGTGTGAAGATGCCCCAATTAAAACAAGTTCAGCGCTAATTCAAAGTAAAGCATTTGGGCCTTCCTGGGAAGCTGTAGTAGCATGCAGAAATACCAAGGCAGAGTTATGATCGTGCTGATTTTTTCCTATCAGTGGGAGGGTGCAATCTGCATACATCATTACACCCCTACTCTCAAGGCAGTGTGGGGTGGATCGATAGGTGGATGTGTAATATAAACTGGCACATTGGGACCCTTATTTCTGCAAATGGTAAAGCCATTCCACATATGCATTTGTTCAAGAAGCTAATGTTTATTGACAACCTATTGTGAAAACCTATTGTGTTCTAAGCCATGAACCATCCCCAGGTAAGTGACCTCAGCTCTGCCCTTATGAGTCCTCTGGGGCTGGCCAGGGAAGCTAAGAGCCCAGCCTTCTAATCTGTGGAGTTGCTGTGGAGATCTCTGCACCTCTAGACAGATACTAAGGACTCAACACAACTGGCAAAACATTTTTTTGATAGCACAAGATGAAAAATAATTTGCAAGCTATTTCTGAAAAGTTAATGAAAATTACAGGACAGTTGAAAGTGAAAGTGAACATTATGAGGCATATGATACTGTTAAAATCATCATACACTGCTGTAAAGCAGTTTCACTATCTGTACGTCTGCCCCAGGAATAATCAACCAGGTATTACCTAGAATACTGTTTTTCAACTTCTGCAACTGTAATCTAGAGCAAGAGATGACAAGTTTTGCATTATGGCCCAGTACACACATGCCTATGGCTAGATACAGCTGAAACCAAAAAAAATCATGAAAAAATACTCACTCTAATCGGTATGACACATTCTGACATTTTCTATTCTAGTCTATTACATGCTTTTAAAAAAGTTGGTCATGACCCACTCTATTGATTTTATTGCCCATTATGAGTCTTAAATTAAAGACTGGAAAACCCTGCTCTAGAAGACTATGACACAGCTTCATCTTTTAATTAAAAGCAGCTCATCGAAGAAGTCTTAGCATTTGGCCTAATTCCCTTTCTTGCAGGACCCAGTAAGATTAACCACCATTATTGTTAATGAAAGGCCGGCAAAGACATCAGATCCTGTGGCATTCTCAACTTTTGTGCTGGCCTAGCAAGGGTAATGAGGATACAATGGGGATATCACAGGTTAGTGTGACAAGATTCAAGTTGGCACAGGTGTAACAGGAGTATGTAGAAGGGACTCCTAATCTTGCCTCGGGATGGGAGCAGTGGGTTTGGACAGGATGTGATGTCTATGCTCAGCCCTGGAGGAGTAAGAGTCATACAGATGAGCAGGGAGAAGGACTTAAGGGGTCAAAGCCTGGGAATGAACAAAGGTCCTAGCATGTTTGGGGGCTGCAGAAGGCCCAGACTGGGGGGAAAAGGGGGACAGCAGAAGATGGAGCTGGAGAGGGTAGTGGATGAGGGACTTGGTCAGGAAGGGCTTCTACCCTGTTGCTGCATTTGACCTTTATCTCAGGAGGCTGAGGCAGAAGAATCCCTTGAACCCAGGAGGCAAATGAAAGTTGTTGATGGGCTTTAACCAGAGAGTTATTGTATATTAAAATACACAGGATCCATTGTGTATTTTAGAAAGGGCTTGTCTGCCATGTGGGGATGAGAACATGGCTGAAGAAGTTGCTGTGTAATGAAGTGAATGACGGAGGCTCGTGTTGAGATGGTGCTCGCAGGATGGGGAGAGGGTAGGGTTGAGAAATAAAAGGAGGAAACTGCATTATTCTCTGAGTGGAAGCATAAGGACTGGAAGGGGCACCCACAGTCCCCACTCCTAAGAAAGACTTGGGTCATGTGGTGAACAGAGGAATTATTTATGAGACAGGAAGAAAGGATGTGGAGCAAGTTGGGAGTGGTGTAGACCAGCACTGTCCAATGGAGCGTTCTGTGATGATGGAAATGTTCTCTGTCTGTACCACAGGTACTGTTGCACACTTGAAATGTGGCTTCTATAGCCTACTTATTTTTATTCATTGTCACATAAGTAGCCAGATGTGGCCAGTGTCTGCCATACTGGACAATGAGGGGGCCATCTTTGATGCACCATCCTCATGGATCAGAGTGAGTAAGTGGGATGGGGCACGGGAAGACCCTCTTTCCAGACACTTGGGTGTACGTGAATAGGGCAGGAGCTAGAAATGAATGTGAGATTAAAATGTGAGCTAGAAATAAATGTGAGATTGTTGCTTTACACACCAACGGCAAGGAGTTGGTAGAAAGGGCCAGGGCAGGGCCTGCAGAGGCACTGGTCAGTGGGGCACTGGGAGTGGCCCCAGCACCCTGGAATAGAAGCAGAAGCATGGCAGGAGAGTGGAGCAAAGAAGCTGAGGATGATGATCAAAGTAGGGCTGAGATGGGAGAAAGGAGAGAGGACAAAGATACAGGAATTGTAAAAACTAGTTGTAATAAATAATGGCAAAAGAGAACTGGAGGCTGTGGCCAAAGCCTTATTGTCTGACTTCGAGATTATGGAAGTGGAGCAGTTCTGACCAATGACAAAGCCCAGGGTGTTGCTGGCCAGAGAGGAACAGGGGTCAACAGCCTGCGTGTTGCGAGTGAGTTAATGAAAGGCTCACACGGACAAGTTTATGTTGAGTAGGGGAGGAAGACACTGAGCTGGAGAAGGGTCAGTGAATTCAGAGTAAACTGAACAATCTACTCATAGCAGAATTCCTGGTATGATTGAGTCCATCCTCCTTTATTCTTCTACAGTTGTCTTGGCTGCTCCTTTTCTCGCTGGGCTGTGGGCAAACTCTCTGCTCCTGAGTTGGTCTAGAATCTTGTTCCTGGGGCCTACTGCTTGCCAGCGTGTTACACCAAATTAAATTAGTGGAAACAAATATGCATGGAGACTCTTCCACATCCAAGGTGCTGTCTAGGGGCTGCTTGGGGTGTACAGATAAGTAAGTGCTAATATCCTGCCCCTGGTGGCTCCAGTAGGAGAACGAAGCAAGTGTGGGGAAGGTGTGGGGTTAGAAGAGTTATAGAGGGCCTTGATTTTCAAGGGGAGAAATTATACTTGGCTGAGTAGTTGCCAGTGTGGAGCAAATGGGGGCTTCAGATGGGAGAGTGAATATACATTCAGAATTCTGCTTTAGGTAGAGCAACCGGTGAGCAGGGCATGAGGTTTAGCAGGATGCAGGATAACCCACCAAAAGCATTGAAGTGAGAAGCTGACCTCCAGCGAAGCAGTGGGGTTGAAAGGCAAAGACAGAGCCACATAGTGAGACAGCATCTATTGAGGCCCCCCAACCCAACTGACCTAAGTAAAAGTGAAAGAGAAGCAACAAAGCTCAAGATGAGGCTGAGGTTTGGAGCCCCTGGGACTGGGGCTATGGAGAAGCCTTTAATAGAATAAGAGATACAATAGATCAAGTGTCTCGGGGTATCGTTAGGAATAGGCTTAGCTTCCACAATACCACCACAAACTCTCCACACACTAACCCCACGTCTTAATTTTCCAGTGTGTCTGCCTGGCCAAAAGCAGGGGAAGGCCCTCGGGGTACGTTTCTGTAGGCAGGGGTCATTCCTGAGCAGACCGTCCTTGGTCTGGGGTGATCTGTGAATTACTCTAGAAAAGTACATCCTAGACACTCCTGATGTGGCTTGTCAGACATTTGTTGAGTTCCTGCTGTGAGCATCGTCTTGCATATGACGAAGTTTATAGGCAAGTGGAGAAATGAAAGTGTTAAATGCTGCTTTGGAAGAAGTAAGCACAGCATGCCCACGGGCCCCAGGTGAGAGATGAGAGGGAGTGAGATACGGCGGTGTGATGTGTGGAAGACCCCTTCCACTTGCCTATGCTTTTAATTGTTCATTTGGCGAACATATGTTAGGTGCCAGCCATGTGCCCTGGCTGTGTCAGCAGTGTACCTCACCTCCTGATGTACCTGCACCCCCCATGATCTGCCTCCCTTACCTGTGCTGAGGTGACCTCCAGTATTTACCATGGGCCCTCTACAGTCAGTCACACCTGCTCTTGAGCCTAGCTCTGCCTTTCCTGACCATGTGGCAGATTCTTTAAGCTCTCTGGGCCTTAGCAACTTTAACAAGGGGTCCAGGAATGAAAGGAGAACATAGTAGCTGCTCCAGACTCTCCAGTTTAAGAAAAGTAAAAGTCAGGTGTCACTGGAAAACAGCCCAGATTCTTTCTTGACATTGCTGAAGCAGAGAACTCATTAATGCTTCCAGGAGAATACACTTTTCAGCATCTCCCTTTCTAGCTGGTGCTGGACATAACAGTAATTCCACCAGGTTGAATAGAGATTCCATGGTGAATTCAAGTCTTGGCAGGTAAGCCGGAGAGAAACAGATATCTTTTTAAATGTAAATGGCCATAATTTTCAGCTTCCATTTTGTCCCATAAAAGAATTTGAACTTATTTTTCTCACAAAAGCCTTTCAGTTCACCTTTTAAGTTTAGACTAAGGAATATAAATAGGCCTAGCCTTTTCAACTAAGAGAGTAAGTTAAATAGCCAAGATATAAGGCCCTGAGGTTTAATCTCTGTTAATAGATTTCAGAAAAACAGAGACTGTTCTTAAACAGTGCAGCAATTTATGCATTGAAATATGTACAGCTGCAATTTAAGCCAGAGTGTAATAGACTTAGTCCTTTTAATATTCCCTGTAATAGCGGGGAACAGCATTGAGCCTGCACATACCCTCCTCAGCACACGGTGGGTTCCCTATTAACACCTGCTTCATCCACAAGTTCCTGCCTAGAGGATTTAGGGAGAAGAGAAGATATAGGAGAGAGAACTGCTCTTGCAGGCTTTAGGGAAGAGAGCATTCCTTCAGAAGACACAGTTACTAAAGATACACCACCATCATCAAGCTCCCTTGTAGCTAAGGAATCCACAGAGTGAAGGTGCTCAAAACCAGAGGGACGCTGACGTACACCTGGCCCCCCTTGGCCTCCCTTCTAGATGCACCTGATTATCCTCCAAAACTGACTTATGATGTGGAGATTTTTTTATTTTATTTTATTTTATTTTTTGAGATGGAGTCTCAGTCTGTCACCCAGGCTGGAGTGCAGTGGTATGATCTTGGCTCACTGCAACCTCCGCCTCCCGGGTTCAGGCGATTCTCCTGCCTCGGCCTCCGGAGTAGATGTGGAGAATTCTTGCCAGTGGAGGTTATTCACTGAATCACAGCTTGAAAGGTTTTCTGCAACTCTTTCTCTAGAGGTGGTGAACTTAAGAGAGGACGGATTTTCATTTACCCGAAAGAGTTCAGGACAAAAGCCAAGCAGCAGCAAAGGAAGCAGATTTTTGGAGCGCCCACCCTGTGAGAGCTTTCTCAAATGGCGTCCCATTGATTCTTACAAAAGCTCTGCCTGAAGGTATGATTGTGCCCATTGTATAAACAGCGAAACTGAGATTCACTAAAGTTGTGTGAATCACACAGTTCCCAAGTGGCAGAATTAGAATTCAAAATCAGCTGTCTCTGGTTCATAAATCCGCATTTCCTCCCCGTCACCAAAACTCCAGATATGAACTCCCTGTCTGACCAAAGCCTACAACGATGACAACTCCGTGTCTCTTCCTGCTGACAAGCACAGTACCTGCCATTACTGCCTCAGGTATCCAGCGAAATACGGAATTTGTTTACAAAATAAGTCTCCCAGCGTTCTCTATGTATTAGCAACCCCAGAGAAGGAAGGGCTGCCTGCTTTGCGAAGATCAAACTCCCTGTGTGTTTCACCCTCTGCATACTTCAAAACCAGGCTTCTACAAGCCAGTTACTCCAGGAGCTTAGCAAAAGGGTAAATAAAATGTTCTCTGTATCCCTGGAAATCCCCAATAAGAGCTCTAAAGTCTTCTCAAATCAACAAACTCTGAATTAGAAGGAAGGAGATTACTGCGTTTGGAGTTTTGAAATATCAAACCTGCAACAAATAATCTCTCTCACGCTCAGTTTATTTGTATGTGAAATAAGGCGGGGCAGGGGGAGTGGTTATGGAGGGGATGCATAATGGATTAGAGCATTCTATACAGTCCTGGGTGTGGGGAATTAATGATACTACTTATCATGACAGTTGCCACACTCACACTGTAGCAGTCTCCCATTTGTCTGCAGGGAACCAACTCCTTGCAGGGACTGCCTGAGTTTTTGTTTGGTCCAACTGAGTGGTAGACATATAAGGATGCAGGGCTGGGCATGAAAATGAGTCACCAAGGTGGGACTCCCTTCTGTGACTCATCAGGTGAGTTCCAGAATGGCAGAGACCTCTAACAAAAAAGATGCAATCAGTTCATCTCTGGTACTCTCCGCACACCTGCAATTTAGGACCTGATAGCTAGAGATCCCCTTTGGGAAAGAATTTTAAGTGAATATGAAGGAAAAGATGAATTTGATGGAAAAGAAAGTCAATATTTTCACTATTCAGAAGTATAAAAGGAATGTCATAAAGGTTATACTTAAGGTACTTAACCTAGAGTTTATTCTAAAATACCACCCCAAATCCCCTATCTAACATGAATAAGGTGGCAAAAGTTCTGGTTACATGGAAAGATCAGACGCTTGCAAAACACACACACACACACCTCATTTGTGTAGTGTTTACTTAGCCCTTACCAAGCAGGTGGTATTCGCTCCATTTTAAAGAAGAAACAGACATTGAAAGATCAAGTGACTTTCTCCAGGGCTTTTGGCACCTTGAAATTTCTTTCATCTCAGCTGAGTGCAGTGGCTCACGCCTGTAATCCCAGCACTTTGGGAGGCCAAGGCAGGCGGATCACAAGGTCAAGAGATCGAGACCATCCTGGCCAACACAGTGAAACCCCATCTCTACTAAAAATACAAAAATTAGCTGGGCGTGGTGGCATGCACCTGTAGTCCGAGCTACTCGGGAGGCTGAGGCAGGAGAATCACTTGAATCTGGGAGGCAGAGGTTGCAGTGAGCCAAGATCGTGCCACTGCACTCCAGCCTGGCCACAGAGCGAGACTCCGTCTCAAAAACAAAACAAAAAAAGTTATATTTGATCTCTACCACGAAAGCTCTCTAAAATACTGAGCAGAGCATAGCATGAAAAACTTTGGTAGGTTTTTTTTTTTTTTTCTTTTTTTCTGGAAACAGTATCCCATTCTGTCCCCTAGGCTGGAATGCCGTGGTGTGATCATGGCTCACTGCAGCCTGGAACTCCTGGGCTCAAGCGATCCTCCCATCAGCCTCCTGAGTACTTAGCTTTCACATTGCTGTTTAAAGGTTTTGTCATCTGGTAGTGGAGCTTGACAATAGACAAGATAAAATTGCCATCTTTATCACATGGAGGTATGCCCTACTTGAAAGACAACCAAATATTATAAAAATTCTCACTCAGGTACATGAATGAGTTACATAGTGGTATTTTAGAGGGATATTTTGGTTTTAACAAATGTTAACAAATGATTCCTTTATGTTGCAAATTTCCTTCGATGTGCTTAAAATATGACCTGATTTGCACCGACCTGGAATTTGTATCCAAGCATCCATGCATTATAGAGCAAGGGACACCTACCTGTACCCTCAGTTCCTTCCCACAGCAAAGCGTTTACTAAAGGTGTCCTCTCTAACCTTGGCTCACCATCGCCAGGTGATGAGTGGCTAGAACAAAGTGGAATGACCTCAAGAAAGGTCACAAGGAAGGAGGAGCATTTGGGAGCTAATCACAATATAATGATTATGCCCCATGCAGGGAGAGGAAGGTGAATGGATTTGCTTTGCCCTGCTGTGCCACAGAAACAGGCCACATTAGTTCCATTTATCTCTAGGTCTATCTGTAATACAAACTGGCTCCAGATCTTCATTTTTTACATAAATAATGTGGCATGTGGCTTAGTTTCTATTATGCGGTTGCCATGGCAGTTCCTCCAGTTGGCTCTTTTTCAGTGAAATGAAAAAAGGCACTTGTTAGGGGGCAGGGAAAATGCACAGGGTTGGTGGGGAAGGGCTCAGACACCTGGGCAGCCTTTGGGATCACAGGGAATGCTAGGAATATGAGCTTCCATTTGGCAGGACCACAGCCCGACCCAGTAGCCGGAAAGAAGGAAGCAAGTTGTGTGGGATTTTGAGCTTGGAGCTTATTTATTAAATCGAGCTGCTTGGGAAGTTTAATGAGGTTTCAACCAGAAATCTTCTCGGGGCTTCTTTGGGGTAACAAGCAGTGGAGGTGGAGAGTTCCTAGGAGAAGTACAGAAGCACCTGGGCCGAGAGCCTGGCACTCTGCCAAGCTCATTAGCACTGATAGGGTAACACACCCCTTCTCTCACCGGATTCCAGGCCTGTCATTAAAACCAGGGGAAGGGCTGCTTCCTTCATTAAACCTTCCCTCTCTCCCTGACTGCCTTTGGAGGCCCCCACAGAACAGAGGTGCTGCTGTGCTTATCATGCACGTGCTGTTATTCTGGCGATCATGGATGGACTTCAGGGGCCTATGAACCCCCTGAAATACGAGTTTGATTTTATGGGTAGGTGTATTTTTCAGAGCTATGGGTCTAGATCTCATCAAAATCTCAGAGGGACTTTCCTTAATACAAAATGAAATTCAGATGCTCTAGGACTGGCTCTGCAAGGAACACTCCGGATGGAGGTACATGGGCCCTGGGATTTTAGAGTTGGCCACACCTAGTTCCAGAGATCACGTCCTCCTTCTGCAGTCTGTCACTGAAGATGGTTGGCACTTTATTCTGGCCTCAAGGTGACAGTTTTTTTTGAACAGTTAATTTGTATTAGTGACTCATCTATGACTTTCCCGTAGTACAGATTACACTCTCCCCCTGCACTCAGAATCACCTGGGAATGTTTAAGTGCTGGGGACTGAGCCGCACACCAAATGCTCCGATTTCATTGGTCTGGGATGGGACACCCTGGATGATGATTGTCATGGGCAGCCAGGTCTGATAACTCAGGGCTAACAGCAGGCAGAGGAACAGGGAACTGAAGTAAGGAAGGGGAAGGGTTTTCATCTCATCTGCCATTTTTGGTGACTGGTTGTAGGTGCCAGAAATGCTCTGCCGTGAGGGTTTCAAAACTGGTTACCAACTCATTCTGAGCTGGGAATATTCTTACCCACTGGTAATATACAGGGGAAGGGAAGTTGTCAGTATATATGCAGATATTTTCCATTTTAAACTTTATGTGTATACGCACAGACGTACTTAAGTCCAACTTGTGGTCCCTGTACTCAAGAGCACACACAGCCCTAAAAGCCCCATGCAGAAGAACACCACACATAGTACGCCGCCGCTTTGCAGGTCCCTCAATGAGACTGCACTGCTTTCACTGACACTGAGAATGTTTCCCTTCAAGGAAGACTGTCTTGGCCTTCTCAGGCTCTCAGCAGAGGAGGAGGATGATGATAATAGCAGCCGTCACTCACTTTACATGGTAAAGTGGCACAGTACACACTGTTCTAGATGCTTTTTTTTTTTTTTGAGATGGAGTCTCGCTCTGTTGCCCAGGCTGAAGTGCAGTGGCACGATCTTGGCTCACTGCTACTTCTGACTCCCGGGTTCAAGCAATTCTTCTGCCTCAGCCTCCCAAGTAGCTGGGACTACAGGTGTACACCAACATGTACCACAATGCAAATTCCAGGTTGTCTCTTTAGTAGAGACGGGGTTTCACCATGTTGACCAGGCTGGTCTCAAACTCCTGATCTTAGGTGATCCACCTGCCTCAGCCTCCAAAGTACTGGAATTACAGGTGTGAGCCACCATGCCAGGATGATGCTTTCTATGTGTAAAGTTAGTTTTCAGAGCAATCTGGTGAAGACTGTAGTATTATCGTCATCCCCATTTTGCAGATGAGGAAACTAAGGCAGGAGGGTGTAAATAACGTGCTCAGATTTATACCATGATAAAAAGGCAGAACTGGGACACAAACTCATGCACTTTGCCTCCTGAGCGTGTCTTTGAGCCATGGAGTCAGACATATTTGCCCAGCAGTGCTATAAGAAAAGCTAGGCAGAGACAGGAACAGGAGAGCACTAGCCACTAGATCCAGAACCTTAACCTTCTTTTCCCTGTGACAGGCTTCATCCCTCCACCCCTCATCTTCGGGGCCGGCATCGATTCCACCTGCCTGTTCTGGAGCACGTTCTGTGGGGAGCAAGGCGCCTGCGTCCTCTACGACAATGTGGTCTACAGATACTTGTATGTCAGCATCGCCATCGCGCTCAAATCCTTCGCCTTCATCCTGTACACCACCACGTGGCAGTGCCTGAGGAAAAACTATAAACGCTACATCAAAAACCACGAGGGCGGGCTGAGCACCAGTGAGTTCTTTGCCTCTACTCTGACCCTAGACAACCTGGGGAGGGACCCTGTGCCCGCAAACCAGACACATAGGACAAAGTTTATCTATAACCTGGAAGACCATGAGTGGTGTGAAAACATGGAGTCCGTTTTATAGTGACTAAAGGAGGGCTGAACTCTGTATTAGTAATCCAAGGGTCATTCTTTTCTTAAAAAAAGAAAAAAAGGTGTCCAAAAAAAAACCAAAACTCAATACACACACAGAGGCATAGACGCACACACACTCAGACAGACACACCGACTTTGTCTTTTTTCTGAACATCAGAGCCAGACAGGATTCAAAATAAGGAGAGAATGAGATCGTGCGGCGGGGTCCTGGAGGCCACTCGCGCGGCTGGGCCACAGAGTCTGCTTTGAAGGCACCTCATGGTTTTCAGGATGCCGACAGCTGCAAGCAACAGGCACTGCCAAATTCAGGGAACAGTGGTGGCCAGCTTGGAGGATGGACATTTCTGGATATACATACACATACAAAACAGAAAACATTTTTTTAAAGTTTACTAAAATAAAAAAAAATTAAAAAAAAAAAACCACAAGTTGAAAGCATTGCCAGATTAAGCACTAGTGACACACCGCGTGCCACCCTCTTCCTCCAGATGGGGGTGGGGGCGGGCGCACAAGTCGGAGGGGTGGAAGCCCCACTCCTCTCTCTGACTTTCGCAATATGGGTCACTGTGTAGACGACTCACCCAGTCTGCATGTGGTTCAAGGCCCCAGAGTTCTCTCAGTGATGCTAATGGGTGATCTGTGCTGGAGTTTGTAATTGGCACCTCTCGCCAGCTCCATCTCCATGTTCAAGACTGAGGGCCTGAGGGGGAGCCGGGTGGGGGGCCAGCACCTCCCAGTGGCGGGCATCCACCTTCCCCCAGCCCCACAGAGTGACCTCAGGAAGCAGTAGGCCTCGCCTGGCTATGACTGACCCGGCTCAGAGCTGGTGAGACCCAACACAGTCCAAGTCATTTGCTTACATTTGCCAAACATTTTGCCATTTTTAAAAGAAAAAAACACAATCCATATGAATTTCAAACTGTTGTATGTATAATCCTCTAATACTATTTTTAACTACTTCTAAAATCTGTTAACCCTTCAGTCACTAACACAGTTCTCCAGGCCGGATTTATCATGCTGGTTGCTTTTACTTTTTTTTCTCCTTTTTTAATGCACCAAAAATATGTGATACAAGGGATGCAATTAACCTATTGTAATTTTTATCACTTTATCCTCATTCGGATATTCTACAAAAACAAGAATATATAATGTGTTATAAGAAGAAAAAAAAATGCTTCAAAAAGAGAGTGAATATGCAGCCTGCCTTTAAAAGAATCACATTTGAGACAACAGGGGATAATGTGATGAATTGCAAATTTGCCTTTTAGCTTTCTTCCCCATGATTCAGTGATCACTGTCATGGGAAGCCCTTTTATATTCATGCTTGACATTCCAAGAGGCGTTCTTTTCAGCCTGTGGAGGAGAAACTCTTAGATGTGGGTTTGTGGTGTATGGATGCAACACTTCCGGGGATGGGAAAGAAGAACAGTTCCCTAGCACAAGCTGTTAAGAAGTCTGTAGCGTCTCTGATAACAAATAGACCCACAAGCTCCTGGAAGCTGTTGTGTGTCCAATGCGTGAAAATGTCTCTGACATTTTCAGGGTTAGTCTGGAACTAAGGCCCTTGTCTGTGTTTTGAAGGTGGGTGAACCTCAGAGAATGAACCTGTTATGATTTGGGGTAAGAATCACGTTAGAAAACCTCTTGCAACCAGTACACTAGGCCTTCTATGGCCATTTCCATAAGGGGACAGAGCTTAGGTAAAGGCACACACTCATAGACAACAAAGGGCCCTGCTAACTTACCGCTTATGCTTCTTCAGTAACCTTTGTTCATGTCACATTCCTGGCACTGGAAAAAAAACTCAAAGGTTGATTGGTTTGCTTTTTCACCTTGGACACATTTGCAGTTTACCCACAAGGCAAACAAAAGAAGCAGGAAATAAAAAATGGTTGGGCATGGGGCAGATATGGTACCAAATTTTTAATGAACGTTGTAAATGAAAAGGCTTGAATGACAGCCCAAATCTAGAGAAAGCACTGAGCAAGACCAACGAAAAGAAAAGCTGTGTCGTGGTGTGGGGCCACCATGATCAGCTGCCTGGGGCAGGATGCTTCTGAGACAGGCCTTTCATCTGCTTAGTGTTAGTATGTCCTTGCTTATGAAAATGGGGACACTCATCAGTATGTTAACTAGTAAAGGGGAGATGGTTCTCCAACCACTTCATAAAATATGTATATTCTGTTGTTCCTAAGGCTTTGAGAATATCCTGTACAGGTTTTGGTTTAGTTTTGCAAATGTATTGCTAATAGGTCACTCCTATAGATTATTGCTTGGCCCTTCAAACTCAGTACACACACACTGAGGCCCTTTGACCTAGTGTTTTATGGAACTCTTTGTTTTGAGAGGGAAAAAAAAAAAAGGTTTTTAAAACTCTTTGCATTTTGGACTTTTTTCCCTAAAATTTTAGGATGAATGTGAAAAAGATGTTAGAATAACAGGAAGACAACTCCAGGGCTGAGTTTTATCAGCAATTGGGTATAAATTTAAAGACCCCTGTTGCAAGATGGCTCTGAATTCTGTTGTATTGTCTTTTAAAATTTTAATTTTTCTCATATACTACCGAACAGAAAACTCAGTCTAGATTTAATTTGCCTTTTGTGCTCTAAAGAAGCATTGTACATACAACACTAGATCAGCCCCCTCGATTATCTGTTTGGTTTCAAGTGAATGAAAAGATTTCCTGGTAAGATCTCCATTGGATTTACAGAACACAAAAAATGTACGGGATGGAATAAACCTAGAAAGTGAATGCTAGAGTTCTCTCTCTTCTGCTATAAACTCCTACACCATCTCAGTTGAACATGCCCAGGGGTGGATGAAAAGTCTCTGTCTGCTGAAACTGACAGATCTTTGTAACTCCTACGCATAGACCAAGAAGGTTTGGGTTTTGTTTTTGTTTAACCAATATCATTCCCTCCTATGAAGCAAGCACAGTTTGCAAAAATGCCTCTCTAGGGGACGCGGTTTGCTGTCTTCTCTCAGCTGAGACTGTGTGCTGTCAGGGAAAGCTGGCTCTGAGGCACCCTGGGGACACAGGGTTCCAGAAGGCCACAGCATGGCATGCTGGCTTTCCTCACAGCTAACGAAGGATTGGGAGCAGCCTCCTTTCATGGTCTCCCCAAGGAGCTTGCTGGGAACACTTAACAGACAAAATAATAACTGGAAACCCAAGAGCTCCTAAGGAATCATTTGACAGAGTTGCTAACATCTTCCAAGCAGGAGGGAGCGTGCCCCTCCGTAAAAATCACTTCCTTTTCACCATCTGATCATGGAATAGCTCGCTCTAGCACTTTTAAAGATTGGTTGAGTGGCATCTGTACATTCCAGTCCCCCGATCCCACTCCCCTGTGTCCAGTAATTGCCCTCCAGCTTCCCCTCACTCACACTATGGCAGGGCTTCCCAGCCCTTCTTGTTGAAAAACCTGCAGAAACGTTCCACATGAGGGCAACCAGCTGATCCCTGGGATGGTAGTCACACCACTCTTGAGGAATTTTCCCAGGAAAAAGGTTCTCCTGTGGTTACTAATGGTTATTCTTTCACACCTCCCAGAGGAGGTCTTTCACTGAGGAACATGTAAAATGGAGATAGATACATGTACTAAAATAGAGAAACCTCCGAGGAAAAGTAGTTTCTGGCTCCCCGTGTGCCTGCTGGGCTGGTTTTCTTGCTGCCTGCTGCTTCCAGTCCTGGGAAGTCTGGTTTCTTCTCCACCCAGCCATGCCTGCCAGACCTGTGTAGTCTGCTCTAAGCCCTGCTAGGAACCCCAAAGGCTCTACTCAGCAGTGGTAAGCTATGAAGGTCAATGTATAGATGTCAATGCATCTGATCATCCAGTCAAGGCCAGAAAAACAGGATGAGCTTCTGTTGCAGTTGGACGGAGTTACACTATATTTTGTTGTTGCTTGAATATTTTATTTGGTTTGGTTTAGATGAGGGAAGAAACCATGCAAGCAGTTCTTTCAGTCTAACAGATGGAGAATACTTGCCGCTGCCTGGTGCTGTTCTTACCTGACCATCTTGATGGCTTGGGAGAATCACATATCTGGCCAGAAGCCAGAGGAAAGTACCAGATACATAGCAGGGGCCTGCTGACTTCACTGGCCTCGTGCCACTCTCCTCTGATTGACCTCCTCAACCATGATCCATGTTTCCCTTTAGGGACTGTTTCCCCTTAGGTTAGAATCCACTTCAAATATCTAAGAGGCGCCAACTTTTCCAAGAGAGGGTGTTAGTGAAATTAAATTTGGCCTGGAAAATTAGTTCAAGACCCAAATATAGTATTTACCCATTTTCTACCCTTCCTTCTTTCCTTTTTCATTACACCTGCTTCACCCAACTTATTTCAAACTGCTACTCCCCCAAACAGCTGCAAGAACGTAATCCCTTAGAGTAAACCACCCTAAATGACAGACTTTGGACCCCACGCCCCTAGTGTATTGTCATTGCTCTAGAGTAATTGGAATACCCTCTCACTGGTGGAAGATACAAGGAAGATATTTTTGTTCAAATGCCTCTTATGGGGCCTGTTGCCTAGAACAGCATGTGGAATCCACCGTGAATGCATGCAGCCACCCACACCTGCCTCATCAGTAGCTTCAGCAACCCAGAATGCTTGGTCATCATGGCAGGGACAACTTGGGTTATAAAAGCTAAAATGGAAAATTCTGGAAAGCAAAGATAGCCCTGTCCCTTAGAAACCTGTGACTGCCATGGAGACAGGGACAACTCACACTTCTCAGAGACTATCCACGTTAGCATTTTTCTTTGCAGAGTTTGTTTTATTTGGGGATGCATTGTATGAGCTTGATGTATTCAAAACATGTATTTGTTTTATTCATTCCTTAAAATTTTGGCTATATGCCAAGCCCTAGATCAGATACAAACGTGGAAAAGATTTGTTCCCTACCCTCCGCAAGAACCCCCATTTCAGTAAGCTGGACAGATCTGAACACAAACAAAACCCATGGGATAATAGTATTAAGAGCTAGGGTCTGTCTGGGGATAAGGAGAGCCAATTCAAGATGGTGGTGAGTTCTGCCTCATGGCAGCAAGAATCAGGAAGGCTCTGGAGAGTGGGTGGCTTAGAAACTAAGAACTAAAGAGCAGTGAGTGACTTTTGGGGAAACACGGTGAGAAGATGAGGGGCAGAATTGCCCCCAGAGAGCCACCAAAACACATTCACAAGCGTTTTCTGTAATAGGCCAAGTAGTAAATATTTTAGACTTTGTGGACCTGCAGTCTCTGTTGCAACTACTCAACTGTTGTAGTACCGTGAGATCAGCCATAGACTACAGGTAAACAAATGGACTATGTCCCAATAAAGCTTTATTTACAAAGACAGTCGGTGGCTGAGGGAAGGCCATAGTTTGCTGATCTCTGTTCTCTTGCACAGGCAAGGCCTCAAGCAGCACTGCGTGTTTGGGGGACCCTAGCAGCTGAGCATAGGTGAGGCAGATCCCAGCGCCTAAGACTCTGCTGTAGCATAGGCCAGGGCATACATAGGAAAGGACCTTGAGCTAGGTGTCCATCGGCCTTAACACTCCTGACCATGAGACTCTAATTCAGATATCTCATTTCCAAGAATAAGGTAAGTACCCCTTTGCTCTCATGGTTAAAATTGAAGGCAGCATTATTTTTCTCTTGTGTGATGTGGCGGATTCGAACTGTATGGCAGCTGTGACACTGCAGCTCAACTAGAGTAACCATCCTTTTCTCTTAAATGATGGAAATGCGCACATGAGGGAGAAATGTTCAAACTAGAAAAAGAAGAATGAATCCAGATACCAAAGAGTATTTCCAATCCTTTTCCTCCCCACAACCAACACAAAACACTATCACCCTAAAGTTAACAGATATGCCGGGTAAAATACTTGGTAAGCACTAGTAATAACTACTACTAATAGTAGCTAACATTTTTCAAGCACTTAATTATGAATCAGCTGCTGGCTGAGCTTATTTCATGTATTAGCTCATGCAATCTCAACCATAGGGTGGCTCAAATTCACAAAGCAGACTTAGGATTCAAACCTAGGTGTATGAAAAAGCTTTCAGGTCTTAAAAAGCTCTCCTTATTCACAGACAGACCCATAACCACTATGGGTACTACCTCCCTACTGGGCAAGACACAAGGGACCTCCCTCCCCACCTTTAGACACTGATCAAGAAGACTGTGGCCCAAGTAAACTGTGGGGCCCCACACGCTCCCACTTGCCTCCTGATGTAACAACCAGGACACCATGGCAACAGTGTTCTGGGGCTGTGTGTTTTTCTATTGCCATTCCTGGTATTAACCCCTGATCCCAGTGGTCCATTGATACGAAGTGTTTTACCTGAAATGGACAGATAAGAGGAATCAGATAGGAGATTCTCCTACTCTAGTGCATTCTGAAATGCACTATCAAAGCACCAAGATGCCAGGGAGGCACTCCACAGTGCTGGTCATCAGCTCCCCTGGAGAGACCCCAGACACCTGCCATGGCTGGCACCCCTTTAGTGTACAGCATCAACCACAGGAGATCAACTCTGGCCCCAGGGCTTCAAACACACTGAAGCTGGTCCCTAACTGGATATACTTCCTCTCCAAAGGAGACCAGGGGCACTTGTCATATTGAGTTCAAGTCCCTGGTCAAACTTAGGCACTAGCCACCCTAACTTGCTGTTCTGTCTTCTATTCTCAGATTCCACGCTTTTAGGAACAGAATATCCAGATATTGCCATTTTTGTAATAGTGACTCAGGTCAACAGTCAAGAGTTGGTGATTATCATAAGTTTTCAATTTTTTCCCATAAGATAGAATTGATTATGTTCTTTTGCTATGAGCAAATGAACAACATAGCAAGTTTTCTGGAGGTTTAACATTCTGTAGGTGGACACTTGCCATCCCATTAATGTTTTTCTTAGCATTAACCTTATAGAAGATTCTCACACTAACCTTATAGAAGACTGCTCTCATGGAGACATGTTTGGCAAGACCATTTGATTTTATAATCTAAGGCCATAAAATGAATTGGAAGCATAGAATTTACAAAGTGTTGCTATAAAAGGATCCCAACTGAACACAAATGGTGCTCCCATCCAGCACTTTAAGGGAGGGAAGGGGCCAGGAAGCTCATGTTTATTAAGCACCTGCTACCCACATGCCAGGTTCTGTGAATTCATGATCCCAGGTACTGCTCCCAGCAGCCTTCTCACACCAGCCCTACGAGGTAAGTATATATTCTTTTCCACTTCACAGGTTTGAAAACTAAAGCTCAGCAAATCCAACCCTTCTAAGATCACATAGCTAGTTTATAAAGCTACCAGGAGCCAGTGACAGGTCTGACTCCTAAACCAGTGCTCTCTCCACTACAACACACAGCCCCCGAAGTTAGAACATGGAACTGACTTCTTTAGCCTCTGTAAAGCCAACAGAGCATCTACATATGGGAAACCCCTAGCAGGAGTCTATTGTTTCATAGAGAAGTAAGCCAGGAGTTGGAGGCGAGAATCTCTGCAAAATTTTGCCTATGGGCACAGGAATCTAGGTTTCACTTTAATAATTAAATGTTGAAAACCTTTCAAAACACTCCTTCCTACTTCAACCTTAGCCGCATCAGCAGGAATTTCCTAGCCATTCATCAGCCTTTATCTTATTCATTCTGCTAAGCAGGGATGAACCCCAGCTCTCTAACTTCTGTCCCACCCTTCCCAACTCCCCACACCCGAGTCTTTCAGTGGAACCCCAAGACTATAAGAACTTGGGCCTTGTGAGAGTGAAGGAAGGATGCTCCAACTTGCCCAGGACTCAGGCTTCAGCTTCACAATCCTGAGGAAAGGAATGACATTTCCAAACTGTCACCTTTGTAGCACTAGGTCAAAGTCAAAGTCTAAAGAGGACAAATAAATGGACAGGGACTTCTATGGCCTCATTGTGCCTATTGAACAGGAGAGCTGCATGTAACAGTCGATGAGACCTGCACAGCTTGTGACTCATCACCGAGACTAGTTGTGTTTTTAATACCTTTAAAATGAAGCCACAGCATCTATTCTGGAAACATAGCATAGGCTTAAAAACCTTGCTCCAAAGAGGATATCGTTTCACCCAGCATGCAGTGAATATCTGTGGCTACACAAAAAACAAACTGTCCTGAATGCTGGAGGAGAAAGCATGACATTGTGATGCCAGGCAGTTTTCTCTGACACTCGGTAATCTCTTCAATAGAGATGTATGGTGACACTTAGAGCCCTAGAACACAAGGTCTGTTACTAGTAATTTACATAAGACAAGAATAAATTGACTGGGAGACATCTTATTCATCCCCAACATCTGCTTGGCTGTGGGAATGGTCATGTAGATGAATATCTTTCCCAGAAAAGATACTTGGCCTTCAAAAAGGTCTCTGGGCTCAGAATCTGGCCCCTTGGGGTTACCTGGAATGAAACCCAGCACTTTATTGCTTTGACTGCCTACTCTTGTCCCTTCACTGCAAAGCCATCATGCTATTAAATAAGCCTAACAAAAAGTAGGTGAAGCAGAAAAGACCGATCTCTTTTTCCTCTTGGCTCTTCTTCCCTCCTCCCCCTTTAGGCACAGAGTACCAAGACATTGAGACTGAGAAAACCTGCCCCGAATCACATTCACCTTCAGAAGACTCCTTTGTGAGAAGCTGAGGGCCTGGCCCTCTTCCTCTTCCTGGAGAGAACAGCCCACCACCACCCACAGACCTCGCGGGCCTCACTTAGCGTGCTCCTCCCTGCCCGAGAACCCGAGGGTCCCCATGTGGATTATCCAGCCAGTGTGTGGTCCTTTGAGGCCCCAAGCGCAGGCCTGTGATGAGGACTAAAGAGGTGACTTATGGTCAGGAATACTCCAAACAGCTCTCAGAGTAGGCATCTTTCCTGGGTCTCTAAAGAGTCATGCTGACCTGGTGTGCAAATTCCCTTCACCCATCCCTCTGCCTCCTCTGGGGATGGCTTGCTGACATGCTTTAGAAACTCCTCTCTTGGAAATGCTCCTCTGACCGAGGGCTTCAACAGCTTTAACGAAATCAGCCGAGAGGGTAAAAACCACCCTGTTGCACAGAATGGAGGGGGAAAAAAGCACATACTCAATAGATTTTTGAGTGTGGTATTCTGTATTTTTGCAGCTTTTATTTTCCAAATGAGCAGTTTAGAAATATGTGATGTAAAGTACATACTGTACGTTTGCTGAAAATTATATTAAAAGCACTATTTTAATTCTTCCTCTGTCTCATGCTCTAATCTCTGTTACCTTTCTTGTGCCTTCAGGTAGAATGATTCTAAAAGATTCTGGAGAGTGCTTCTGGCCATGTGTGTTCTATATTTATGGGCTCTGAGGTTATGGATTTAAGAGAGTATGAGCTTTAGAGCCAAGAGAGACCTGAGCTCAAATCCCTACCCCACCACTTGCTGCTGGTGTGATGTTAATGTAGTGATCAGACTTCTCTTAGCCCCCGTTTCACCATTTGTAAAATGAGAATATTAATGCCTGCTTTATACAACTATGGTAAGACTTAAATTAGATCATGTGTATAGGTACCAAGTGCAACATACAGCACAGAAATTGTCATTGTTCATTACTACCCCAACCTCTGGCTGGAATCTAAATGCTCCACAGCATGCAGCTTCTACTGGTAACATTTAGTGATCCTATTCTGTCACTGTCTGATTTTCATTTCTGATTCTTCCACTGCCTGTAAAGCCTAGCAGACAGGCAGTTGACTTCATCTCACAACAGCCCCAGTGTCTGGTATAGTGCATGTCATTCCCTGGATGATTAATATGCAAATGAATGAATGATGAACAAACAGCCTCAGACCCAGTCCCATTCCTCAGTGGAAACTATAGCATTTGCCTCCCTTTCTGTAGGTTCACAAGCCACCCAGTGGCCAGAGCTCCAGTGGCTTTCCCACACCTTGCTAGGCCTCTTTGTAATTGACTGGCTTCATCTCCATATCTTTATTAATTCACTAGCTGGACTCCTACCTCATATGAGTAGGTAGGTTGGGTTGACACCTGCCACTGACTTGCAGAATGGAATCCCCACTGCATTACTCCACTGGCCAGACTGGAGTTCCAAGCATGGATGCTTGCCAGAATTTTTTTTTTTTTTTTTTTTTTTTGAGACAGTCTCACTCTGTCGCCCAGGCTGGAGTGCAGTG
>NW_012101954.1:2246630-2288850 GCF_000951045.1 Mandrillus leucophaeus
CCGTGTTAGCCAGGATGGTCTCGATCTCCTGACCTCGTGATCTGCCCGTCTCGGCCTCCCAAAGTGCTGGGATTACAGGCTTGAGCCACCGTGCCCAGCCTGCTTGCCAGAATTCTATCTGTGCTTTGTCTTTTGGGCAAAGGACCTAGAATGCCTCCGCTTGTCTTATGGGGCTAGCCCCGTAACTGACCCACTTTTCTTCATAGTCCTCTCCATCCTGAATCTTTTCCTCTGTAGCCCATCATCCACTGCAGCTGAGTTCACCCCAAATCAAAGCTTGTCAAATCTATTATTACTTGAAGACAGCACCCACCTCAGCCCTGAGTTGTCTTTTCACTCTGAGGCCTTAAGGGGTCAGGAAAGAATGTGCTTGACTTTCTTCAAGTCCCAATTATAGGCCATTGGTGCCTTGGGGGATTCTTTTTTAGCCTGGCCCTGTTATTTATATGATTGTTTACTTTTTGCAAAGCAACATGATTTATTCTCTCCAGTGTAAAAATCCCAAGAAAATGCAATTTCAACATTCTCTGTCCTGATGTGAAAAGATGCTGAAGTAGCTGAAAAAGTAGTTAGTGGTTCCTCCTGGGCTTCACCTGCACCAGAAATTCAGATGGAGGCAGAAGGGAAAGGAGTAGGGAAAGGCTATTGCTTAAGGTATCATTGTGTTCAGTCCCACATTTTACATTTGTTTTTGTCTATAATACAGTTTATTTTCCCTGTCTACCATTCCCCCATAAAGGTGGTCAGCTTAAAGAAAACTTATTCTGTCCATTTTATCTCAGCCTTACAAGGACATATTCTTAGTCAAGAGATTTATCTTTCAGTAGTTAAGTGAACTCATGAGAAATCTGTCCATAAAGGCTGTCCAACTATTAATAACTCAGAGAGAATACACGGCTTCGTCAGACCCCAAAATGCCCCCTCTTCCCAATGTCCTCTCAGCTGCCATGGGGCACCAGGGCCTTGAACTACATACACAAATAGCTCATCTTCCACACTTGAAAGTCCAACTTGACCTCTTTTCCAGTCTTCAGGAAAGGGTCAGCCATGCACTCAAGCATTTGGCTCAACCAAAACAACAGCAGGTTGTTTCTGTGGCCCCATAACATGGATTCAGAACCACTCACACATCCACTTTACAAAGAACTTTCTGTCTTCTTCTTTTTAGGCCTTGTTACTTAACGAGCTACTGCTGTAGAACAGCTTCCATAACTCTTGAGACAAGTGTCTACAGTTAATGCACACAGCAGACTCACTTGCTTTCCTGAAAGCCTTTAAAACGTGTCTTAACCTTCTTGAGTTATAGTATTTCCAGTTATAAAATACACGAACATGTATTTATGGGATCCCCAAAGGAGGGCACTTCAGATCTTCCAGAATCCTGCTCCTCTGTTGCTCATAAAATTAAGGGGTGAAGTAAAGAAGACAGAACAGCAAGCTAGGGTGGCCAGTGTATGAGTTTGACCAAAGACTTGAACTCAGTATGACAGGTGCCTCTGGTCTCCTTCGGAGAGGAAGTATTTTCCTGTGAGGCCTCTCTACATCACACATCACTGAGACCTTCACCACAGTACACAGGTGCAACTGAAACATGCTGCCAATGAGAAGGAAGTGGAAGGCCCCTGTCCCCAGACTCTACTTGGCAGCTGACTCCTTTCTTCCTTCAGAAGCTTACCTTGCCCTCTATCTTATGCTTCCGTTTCTGTGGACAGTCATTCTGTATTAAGGCAACTATATTTTCATAGTAAAAATTAGTACTTGATGTAAGTTTAAAAAAACAGCCCAAAGAAAATGAGAATTCTTTTCCATTGTTTCTAAAATCATCATTTTCTAGCTCTTCAAGTTTTGTGCAAATGACTAGACATGACAATGCAGTACTACAAAAGGAGACGTTCCTCTTCAGCAGGACGTTGGAGATAAGATTTTATTTCCATCGCATCTCTGCCTGCGAATGTGACTTTGAAGGGTCACATTACTGCTGATCATTTTCTCAGGTGGTGTCAGTGGATTGATCCTGACAAAGTCACTGAGGCAGCTACTGGGGAGGAGAGTGCAAAGTGAAGACCCATGCTGGGTGAGGAGGGAGCTGAATGTACATAAGGAGGCCTCACTCTGACTTGGTCTCACCCTCCACTTCCTGCATCCCATGCTCCCTGGGAAGATGGACCCTGAGGAATATGGTTAGTTTCATTCCATATTTCAAATGGATATATGTCAGATTAAAGCAAGGCCGTGACTTTTAGCAAGTGAGTATGGACAGGACTCCATGAAGTCCTCTGCATACAGTGGGCACTTCATAACCGGGGGCAATAGGAGAACAAGATGACTTAGGGGAGGGGTCCCCAACACCCCCAGCCACAGACCGGTACCTGGAGGAGATGAGTGGCAGGCAAGTGAGCATTACTGCCTGAGCTCTGTCTCCTGTGACATCAGCGGCGGCAGCATTAGCGTCTCATAGAGCATGAACCCTGTTGTGAACTGTATATGCAAGGGGTCTAGGTTGCGCTCCTTGTGAGACTCTAATGCCTGAGAATAGTTTTATCATGAAACCATCCCTACACCTTCCACCCCCTACTCTCTCCATCCGTGGAAAAATTGTCTTCCATGAAGCCAAAAAGGTTAGGGACTGCTGGCATAGGGGAAAGGGCAGGTAACAGGTTTACATCCTGGCGGTTCAGCCACTTTTCAGCCTGGCCAGGTTAGCAAGTCAAGACTCACTCTAAACCACAGTCTTTATGTAGCCATAAAATGGGAAGATTACAGCCGCCTGCTTGGCAGAGACAACATGACAATTCAATGTACATGTATAGCCCAGTGCCAGTCCCCGGTGGGGCTCAGGAAGTCATGAGTTTCACTGAGAAGTCTCATTTTTGGCCATATAAATACAAAACCACTTCTGTTTGCCAGTATTTGTTACCACTCTGCTCTTTGGGAACCTTCTCTCCTGCTGAGTAGTGACTCTCTTAATGAGTTCTGAGTCAATTCCTTAATTTTTTAGTCATTTCTACTTATTAAAAGAGCTTTGCTTCACTCATTAAGATCCAGTCCTGACCATTTGAGAACTTCATCCTCATATACCATTTAACCCCCACAATGGCAGGCCTGGCCTGTGGCTCGGGGGGCCTATAGTGGAAGGGGAAGTGTGGTCTGCCCTCTCCTACCCCTTTTCTCTTCCCTGCCCCAACTGGGCTCCAGATGGAGGTATGGGAGCTGAAGAGGGAAGTGAGGTACATTCAGCAGACTGCCTGTGGCTAAGCTTGCTGCCATCACTGATGACCACTACTGATGTGGCTCCATCTGTCAAGTACATTTGGAGGCAGACAGGCAGGCTCCCGTAAGCCCAGCTGAAGGAAAAAACCATCCAACAGTTCCCTTTGGCTCTGGGGCTCCCTTTTGAGAGGCAGCTCCAACTCCCAACAAATTCTCAGTTGCCCGCTGTGAGCTCCACCCCCCTTCAGTAAGTACCCTTTTCCCCTGCATGGGTTAGTCCCAGGGAAGCCCACAGCCCAATCTCATCTTTCCTTTTAGCTTGAACTCTAGGATGGAAGTATTAGCAGGGCTCTCATTCCCCACTATGAGTAACAGGTAGCTTCCAAGGGCTGTCCCTGCCTCCCTCCTCCATGGTCCCATCTTTCCAGTGTACTCCCCACACCTCTTTTCAGTCTGCTGTGATAGCAACAAGACACATTGGTAAGTCCACATGCTGGCAGGACATACAACCAGTGTGCATACCCCTAAAGTTTATGAGCAATTGCTTTGGGAACACTCTTCCCAACCAGTGCCTTGCTTCAGAAACATTACTCACCCAAAAAGGTGACCTCTCATGCTCTTCTCCAGCCCTTTGTGTGTTTGGGAATGGGTATGGGAGCAAGGAGTTGGTAGTGTGAGTTTTTCTGAAAGGAGAAGAACTCAAAAGATCCCCACCTTGCACACCACACCACCACACTATACAAATACGGAAAGAGAAAGGCCAGCCAACAGGTGGCAATGATGAGAGATGACACTACCTCCCAATTTTTCATAATGAGCACACACCCTACACCTGAGCCTTCAACTGTCTTGTAACCTTCAGGTAGGTATGTCTTTGTAGATTTCACACTTAATCAAAGAGTGTTGGTTGAAAGCCTGGTATGGAGCCCTGTATCCTCTAAGGACCTGTAGAGAGATCCAAGGAGAACCTGTACTCAAACTTTCAATCTAGATTGAGGCAAGACAAGCACCCACATAATACAAAGACCCCTATCAGAGCCCTGTCTATTCAAGGGCTCCTACTGAGCATTAGGGACATAAGAGTGATGGGCATTCAGAGAGGATAGAAGCCCTATGACCTGGAATAGCCAGAGGAAGCTTTCTGAAGGACTTGGAGCGTGCAAAGACCCCAAAGGAAATATTTGTCATTTACACTTCAGGTACAATGCTTTGCCCTGCCCATAGGAATAGGTTTCTGAAAGGAGGCAGGGCAGTGGCTATAGAAGTAAAATGTCTATGAATAGACACTAGGATAACAACAATGTACCAAGTGCTGCACAAAATTCTTTACAAAACTCTCCCCTCATTTAATCCTGGCAAGCCCCCTGTGAAACAGGAATCATTTCATACCAGCCCCTTAGCTGGGATTTGAGTCTCAGTTCCTCTACTTACCATCTGTATGATCTCAGTTTCCTCATCAATAATATGAGGATAATCATACTCACTCCATAAGAAGATTATGAGGATTCAGTGAGATGATGATTCTAAATCACTTAGTACTGTACCTGTCCCCTAGAAAATAACCAAGAAATATAAGGGCTCTTCTTCCATTTCAGCACATAGAAAACACATTCTCTCATATTTCCAGGTCATCTGACAGAGTGTTAAATTTTTAACAGAGCTAACTTGCATAGGTAAATAACTACAACAGCAATTATCTCCCTAAGGGCAATTATTTGCCATCACCATTTGCACCCACCGAAATTACATTCACAAGAAACAGAGTCACCCATTGGCAGATAAATGTAATTAAATTGGAAGAATGACATCCAATGGCTGATTGGATTAATAAAAGAAATTTATTCCCTAGAGGTATTTCAGAAATGCTTCTCCAAGCTGGATCATATTTTTTAAAAGTTTGTACTCTGAATTCAAATTATGTATTCTTTTCTAAAAATCAGCATGCCTCCAGCCCTTATAAACACCATGTACCTCTGAGAAGCTTTGACTACAATGGTTTTATAAACCACACACACAGATACAAATCCGCTTGATCTTTGTATAAAACTACATATATATAAGACATCATACTTTGTGGCAAAGGCGATTTGGCAAATATTTTGACTGGATTATATGTTTTCTGGTTTGAGAATTTTATTAGAAACAGTAGGCAAAGACCATGGCATATGTTGTCACCTCACACATTTAAACAATTTTTTGCCTTTAAACCCTCCAAGAATAATCATATGCAGATTTGGTTCAAAATACCTTGAAAAAGTGAGTTTATAAACTCTTTATTATAATTTCTCGTGAATTCCACAGCAAATTAGTAATAATTAGCAGACTCCAAATTTATGGATCTGGATAAGGGATTTTTCCTTTTCCTTTTGGGATGTCCAGCACTCTCATTGTTCTTATGAACACGGGTCTAAGTCTTCATTCCTAAATCTGTCTACTGTTGTCACTCCGAAAGCCTCAAGATAATTGGTATCCATTAGTTACATGAATTTTTATGCAGCTCTCCATTTGAGTTTTGGTGGCAGTCTACATTGGCATACTTAGGTTCTTGAAATACTTCTGTGAGGTAGAGATAAGAAAGCCATAAAACTTTATTTTACTACTGGAAAAATCCCAAAGAGGAAAGGTGTCTTTCCCTGTAGCTCTTACTTTGCTCCTGTCACAAAAGAAAGTAAAACCATCTGTCCCAAGATGGCTGCCAGAGAAGAACACAAGCTGTTACTGGCCTGGAAGAGCATTTCAATCACTTCCACATTTTCATACACGAAAACTGAATTTTCATACAAAGTGATTGCAGAAGTAAAAATGGGTGCATTCAATATCCATTCTGCATTTGACATGCTCTCAGAGTCTAGACCATGGTTAGCTTTGATAATTTCAAGTTGCATTGAAATGTGCCCTTAGAACAAACCACATTCATTAATAATTAAGATTAACCCAATTAGACTATAACTGAAATACAGTCAAATTGCTACCCTCTTCAACTCTTTGGAAGACCATTTAATGATCTTTCTAAATATTTACCCCAAATTAAAATGTTTGGTATTAGAAAGATTCTTCTGTTGTCTTTTTTTTAAATATAAGATCATCTTTTCTAGAGACTAGTGTAAATGGATCTTAGTTGTTGCATAGTTGGTAGCTGTGTGCATAAATTAGTAAATGTGGTGAATCAATGTTCTCTACTTCCCTGCCTGTATAGGCTCGGATCCATGGACATCACCTTATTTGCACAATTCTGCACATCCTTCTATCTGTGGCATACTGGGTGTACACAAGGTTCTATTCCTTGAGTACTGATTAATATAAATTTCCTACCTGATTTGCTTTCAGAAAAAAAAAAAAGTAAAATCATGGCTACAGAAAAGACCATACTCAGTCCTGTTCATTTACAAAGATTTCATACTTAGTTACAATCTCAACAGTGATAATGGCCAGGGGGAGGGTCTGACACCTAAGGCTATTTCTAACCATAGGCATCTTCTGTGATTGACCAAATCTCTGCTAAGATTATATGAGGAAAACCAGAACTGAAAGTGCCTTGTTATTCCCCATCTTCCTTTAGCTGAATTCAAATCAGCTACTCGGACTGATAACCGTTTATGCCTAGATAGGACTTCAGAGTTGCCCAAGATTTTTGTAAAACCAGTTGTGTTTTTCTTGATTTTCTAACAACCCAGAGAAATATCTGGAGTGCCAGGGGCCAAGTGGCTTACCCAATGGCCACTTGGCTAGTAAGCCGGAAAGCTGGAATTAAAATCTCAGTGCATTTTCCTCCAATATTTGAGTGTTTCTCCTCCCCATACTACTTCTGCCTTTGCATATAAATCAGGAGTCAATACCTCATCTGAGGTGTAGATAGATATGAAATGGGACCAGAATCCAATGCCTGTAAGGGTCTACTAAGATTTCATTTTTAAGTAGGTTGAATTGCATGGGTCCAGGGAGCCACATAAGATTTTGTAGTCTCTGTAGTTTCTCCAGGGCCATCTTTCCAGGAAACAATTGTGATTTGGCCATTGGGCTAAAGTAGAGCCCTTGTGTCAGGGAAGACTCTGTCAGGCAGAGGCCTTTGGGGTTATCAGTCTTCTATGAGCTCTGGAATGGGGAATGCATGCTTCTCAACAGATTAGAACATTCAACATAGGCATCTTCAGGCTGAGAGACCAGCCTGAAGGTTCGTTTCCTCTGGCAACAAACCAAGGCTCCAGGTAGTTTAGGGATACCCTGAACTTCAGAATGGGACCCATTTATGACTGCAGCATGGGTCCTTTTGCCTCTTGGTCTAGTTCTTGACTAACCCTTCCTGAGGTCCATATTCTCCCAGGACACTCAGTACAGCTTGATTTATTTATGTATTCCTTCTGAACCTCTCCAGTACAAATTTGGCAGCATGGGCCACTCTTCTTCTAGAAGAGCCAGGTCAACAGTCTTTTGTCCTGGGACTCCACTGAGGCCAATCTATAAGGATTAAGGTCATCTCATCTTGAATATTCAGAGCCTGGAAAGCTGTGCTCCCCTCTCCTCCAAAGGTCCCTTTGGACATTGGCTAGCATCTTATATTAGGCAAGCCTGGGCTAGTGTGCCCTAACCCTACAATGTTTTCAAGTCTTCTGGGAAGAGGTTTGGGCTTTCTTCCCCAAAAGGTCCTCAAGATAGACTCCCAAAGATTGCTCCTGAATGTACTTCGTGTCCCTACTTAGCCACGGGAAACCATAGAGCCTCCTGAAAAAAAAGCCTGAGCACCTTCCAAAGTAAAACAGGTGCAGACTGAGGTATGAGGCAGTTTTCACAAAATAAGCAGGACAATTTCTCATTATGCCAGATGGCAAGATCAAGTGACCTGCAGTGCAGGGAGCCATTGCTATTTTTCCTCCTACTGCTGTACCCTGAAAATGCAGATTATCCCAGAGGGCAGCTGAGACATAAAAGTAGCAGCTGTTATTTATTGAGGCCCAATTATGTGTCAGCTACTGTCCTAAGTGTTTTAGTTCATCTTCACAAATTCATATGGCAGGTACAATTATGTCAGTTTTCCGAAAAGGAAAGAGATACTCAAAGTCCCTCCTAAGAATGGGTAGAACTGGAGTCCAAGCCCCAACCTCTGTGACTTTGCCCCCAATAGAGGGCACTGGCCTTGCATTTTCTAATCTTGGAAGAGTTATTTTAACAATTGATGGTGGTGATGTGAATGGTAGGTTTTAGGGATAAAGCTCCTTTGGTTCTTCCTAGAAAACATTCTATTGCAATATGGTGGGAACAGCCAGACCCTGGAAGGGTCCATTCATGTCATCCACACAAGCCATCAATGCTGCTCACCCTCTGTGGTCTGTTGGGTCTAGGATGACTTGTTAGTCTCAGGATGCTCATATCATGAAATGATTCAGGTTTCACAGAGACTGTGGCATCTGAGGCAGCTGCGGGAGGAGGAAGCATGGCCCCTGTTTGGCTGCCCATCCTCAGGTTTCATGACACTGGCTTGCTTACATCAGTACCAGAGAGAAACGGTGGTGGTGGTGAGAGCAGTGTGGACACTAGAAAGAGTCAGCAAGACACAACTAATCGGATGTGACCATATCCAGGAAAAAGCCAGCTCAGAAACTAGGGGTAGACTTCTCTGGACTCAGCCTGCCCAGGCATGTGCATGTTGATGTGTACGTGATGGGAAAGGGGTAAGTGGTCAGTGGTCATTGTCTCAGCAGGAGTAGCAGCAAAGGCCACAGCGCTGACTGACAGAACTTTCAGTGATGGTGAAGATGCCCTACATGCTGTGTTCAATCTGATAGCCACTAGCACATGTGGTTTTTGAGCACTCAAAATGTGGCTAGTACAACTGAAGAAGGGGATTTTTATTTTAATATTAATTTATGTAAACATAAATGGTCAGTTATGTCTAGTGGTTATACTAGGTAGTGCAGGCCTAGAACAATGTACTACATACCACTTGAAGATGAAGAGGCTGGAAGATGTGACCCTCTACTCCTGCAGTTTTCATGTCAAAGGGTTAGAAAGAGTCCCTGAGAAAGTATTAGTTTGGATTCCCCAAGATATTGCAGCCATGACTCCTTTTTCTTTGTCGAGGAAAAAAGAAATATCTGCTGCAAGATTTGGAGGCCAGAGTGACGTCATTACTGTATCTTGTATGTCCCCATCACTGGGGCTCTCCAGAGCTGCCTCTCTAGGCCACTTTCAAGCTCTTCTGGGGCTCAGAAGAATTTCAGCTGCTGTCAACCATTGCTGGGGGCTCTAGGAAATTTAGACTATTTCAGGATCTCTCTGCTAAAAAATAAAACAATATGCCATGCAGCCATTTTATATCTATTCTTCCCATGCTAGGTGGGGTCTACAGACTTTACCAACTCCCCAGGCTCCAACTGAGCAGACAGACACAGGTAACAGCTACTTGTGGATTATTCCCTGTCCTACCTGGGCGTTTCATCATTAAGTTATCCTACCCTAGGAATATGGGCACAGCTCAGGGCACCTTTTCTGAGGACCCACACTGGAGTTTACCTCCAATATCCCATCCTCTGATTCTCTTTCCTTCCCTCTCTCATCTCAGGGGATTTTCTTCTAATGGTGTTTGAGGAGGGAGAACTGCTCTGACCAAATTCCGGTTGGTCATCATCCTTCAAGGCCTTGGATTTTAGTATTCAAATGCCCAAGCTTTTAAACTCTTCTCTTTACTTTTCTGGTCTGGCAGTGGATGTCTCACAGGCTAGTGTCAATGTGAAGACTAAAAGGTAAGTAAGAAAAACCACTAGAAATGAAAATGTATTGGTTAATACTGCAGAATATGTTCATGTCACCAAAGCATGAAGATTAGAACCTGCATCTCAAAGGAAATCTGGAGCAAGATTTAGAGAGCTCCCCATACCAACCTCCAGATATTTTACAGCTGAGAAGGTATCCACTCACCTTTTCTTGAAAGAAAAAAATAGTACTGAAGGTCTCTTTCCCATCCCAAAAGCCTGCCCTTGCATTTGACCTGACTTGCAGGCTAGAGCCTGGCCTTCTTATTTTCTTTAAGCACCTAACCAGGGTTGCAGTCACCTGGTCCTCACTGCAATCAAAAGTCATTGTTGAAGTGGCAGAATTCAATGCCAACCTAAGATCTTCAATTCCTTCCTCCCAATTTTCCTGTTCACAGTCCTCTCTCCCAAGATCAAAAAGAGCTATGCCAACTATGAGATTCAAGGGATTAGACAAACAGTGAAAACTTTCTCCTTGCCAGGGCAAAATAAACCCCCCTCTGTCTTCCAAGGACCATTTCTGTTTCCTTATGTAAGTTCACGCCTTATATAATTTCAAAGGCTCCTCTATGGATGAAGACTCTAAGCGAACCCAAGATGGAATGTCATATTCTATTCCCTCTCCCAGAGAGGGAGCAGTGAACATTCCCTGCATGTACAGAAGGTCATTTAGACTAAACCAATAGAAATGATATATCCAAATAGGCCTAGAAGTCAAAAGGCAAGCAGTGCAACATTGAAGAAATATACAGTTTCCATCCCTTTCTTGGGTGTGTGGCTTTTTCTAGAGGTAAAACCATAATGAAACTAGGGCATCAAGATGATAGTTTAGCAGTCATTTTCTGATAACCAACGAGGTTCTCTCCTCAATGGATGTGCATCAAACAGGAAGGCTGAGGTTAAAAACACAATTAACTAGGATACAATGCAGAATGGTGGCAAGTCCTTTAAAACATGCAGATAGGATGGAATCATTAATATACTTTTCACACTGAGGATTCCATGAAAGCCCAAATGGAGTCTGAAACAACTTATTAAGTTCCCTCCCCATGGCATTGTCATTTACCACTTAATTTCTCTGGCTAAAATTTGCCCTGGGCTGGGCGTGGTGGCTCACACCTGTAATCCCAGCACTCTGGGAGGCCGAGGTGGGTGGACTTGCCACGAGGTTAGGAGATGGAGACCATCCTGGCCAACATGGTGAAACCTGTCTCTACTAAAAATACAAAAATTAGCTGGGCGTGGTGGTGTACACCTATAGTCTTAGCTACTTGGGAGGCTGAGGCAGGAGAATCACTTGAACCTGGGAGTTGAAGGTTGCAGTGAGCCGAGATCATGCCACTTCACTCCAGCCTGGGTGACAGAGCGAGACTCTGTCTCAAAACAAAAAATTTTTGCTGTGTACAAAATCTGTAAACTCTTCATAGGGTGACTGCTCCTTTCCTGACTTCTTAGCAGAAAGGTATAAGGAATGTTCATTCTGATTCCAGGATGGTGCCACAGTCTCAAAGTGATGGAGGGGAAGGAGACAGGGCATCCAGTGCCCAGTGGAGCCATGTTTGACTCAACACAATGCAAACCAATGGAAATCGTGATATCTTCACTGGGGATCACATTCATTCATGTGATAGAGCACCTTCTCCATGGCCGACTCTGCAAGCTCTTCCTGTATCTTCTCTCACTTATTCTTCTCATCTTGTGGTATATTACTACATCCGTGCAACAGAGTAATGCTTTGGAAATACTAACGAATTTTTCTCTTTGTATTTACTTACTTCTCTTGACCCCTTTCTCCTTTCACTCAGGCAGGCTATTTTGTGTTGGTTGCCTTGGGAAGAGAGGGTATGAAATCAGCCATTACAGAAGTAAAGGCCCTTTGGCAACTGGAATCACTCAAGGTTGAGAGTTGGGCTCAGTAATAGGTCATGCCTCTAACTCAAAGCCATCTGCCAACTAGAAAAGTGACCCCCGGTCTGAGAGGAGGAGGAATTAGAAAACAATTTGAGATAGCATAGATGTTAAGGGTGGAGACCCTATGGAAGTGGCCCAATGCCCTGCTGCCTAGGCTGAGCCTGAGTAGGTGGAAAAAAATATCAGATTTATTTCTGGAATGTCAGGGCAAGGTGACCTTGGTTTTACCTGCCAGGTAGAATGGCAGGGAGGCAGTTCATATCCAGAGAACTGGTTACAAGGTACATCATCCAGTGGTGTGCTGGAGACAGCAAGCTGGAGATGACTGGGACATTTCTAGGATTCTGTGAGCTGACTGTCAAATCATTGGCAGCCTGAAATCAGCCACAGTGGAAGTGTCTACACCCTGGAAATTTGCAAATGCTTCAAATCAGGACTTCCTTGTCTCCACCTTCCTGACTCTAACTACCTCAGAGCCTGTGGTTAAATACTTACTAGCACACAACTGGAGGTGTTAGAAGGCTTAAACAGGTCAGAGCATGACACTTGTGCTCTCAAAAAAATGACTGAGTAGGAGAATAGAGAGTTCCAGATGTAGGGATCCTCCAGACACAAGACTTCCTCTGACAACTGCCTCAATAGACAATGAAGACCCACACAGGGGAGGACAGCTCAGCAATTGCTCAGATGACATCGCGGACCAGTAGGGCCCTGGAAATGATCATGTTGTTAGATAAGGTTCTCAGAACATAAACGTAAATCTGGGAAAAAGGCAAAAAAATCCCAAATTATTTGAGCATACAATTTGCCATCCTGCAGAACAGGGACTCAAAATACAAATTACATTCTTAGAAAAAAATAGTTACATATCTTGCACCCCTGAGTTTGTGAAGCGAGATTTGTATCTACTACATGTATTTCACAGACAAGAAACAGGAGTATTGGAGGGTTGGCCTCGCCCCAGGGTCTCACCGTGTGTCTAGCTCCCTGATCTGTGCTGTTTTCATCACATAGGGAAAACCAAAGGCTGAGAGAGCAGCACTGGGAGCGGGCACAGTACCACCTGGAACTGATTTTTGGAACAGGGTCTTAATCAGGTGCAGCCACAGAGAAGTAAAGTCTCTTCCCAAGTCCCAACTCAAATGAAGCAGCAGATTTCAAACCCCTTACCCAACGAAGGAATAAATAAATGTTAAACAGAGTGTGAAAAAAATTCCTTTGAGCTAGTCAGGTTTTGCTAAATAATTCAGGAGCTGAGTTTGATGAGGAGTAGGAGGGAAAGCAAGATTGCTAATGCAACGGATGGCTTGTGTGGGAGGAAGGGCACAGTCTGTGGGATCCAAGCAGTGGGCAACAGGGTGATCTGCTGAGATCTGAGCATGGCTGGGGTCAGCTCTTGATGAGCCTTGAAAAATAGTAGATAAACAGCATTACCATGAAAAGGCAGCAGGGTCCTCACTGTTGGACATCACCAGTAGACCCTGAACCAATGAGTCAATTACTCAGGGCAGGGTATTCACCAAATGTCCTGCCTGGTATTTCTCCTGCAATGAGAATAGCAATGCCTCAACCAATATCAAGACAAAGGAGTTAAACAGAGCTCAGGCACCAGCCTGTAGGACTTTCTGAAAGTAAGCGAATGGAAGTGCCTTACCAGGGAAGCCTCTTTTCAGCAACTGTCTCCTTCCACCGAGAGGGCACCCCAGGTCAAGGCTTAGGAGGACTCTAATATACCCGTAACTCAATGTGAGAGCCATATCCTGCCCTTTTCTTCCAGGTTCTTAGGCATGTCTGAGCCTCTGAATGCTTGGTTTCCCTGAACTTTGGAGGGAGACTTCAGCATGCAGTTCCTCTAACTCAAGTCTCCTAGCTACGTTGGCCATTAAAGTTAGTTTTAGAAACCAAGATGGCATTTCTCTCCTTAGTGCCCAACTGGCATCAGGTGAGGAAGATACAGAAAGCATGAGGCTACTCCAGACTAGGGGACCCAAGCAGTGACCCAAACCCCCGCCCCTCACTCCCCAGTCACCACCCAGGGACTGGCGCCCTCTGGGCACCCTGGGCTGCCTCTAAGCTGCAGAAGTAGAGGCAGAAGCTGCTCTTTCAACACCACTCACATCTTCCCCTTTTACTTTCTAACTATATGGCTACAATTTTGGCCACAGAGACTGTTTCTGCATCTTTCCCAAGCAAAGATGGAGAGAAAGGGACCTGGCAATGTCACCTCTAACAAGGCACATGACTTGTGTTGGGACACAGAATTTATTTTCTCGTTTTTCTTAAACATGTCTTACCACAATATCTTGCAGAAAAGGTGCTGTACTCAGTTTTTTTGGTTTTTTGTTTTCCCAGTTTAGCACAACTTGAAGGAAGCAATACAAACAAGGAGGAGGTTGTGCCTGACACATGGTGTACTCTGGTATTTTGAGACTTAATTATCTTCATAAGAGCTCTGTGAAACAGCTATTAGCACAGTAGCCCCCATTATCCACAAGGGATACTTTCCAAGACCCCCAGTGGATGCCAGAAACCATAGTACCAAATCTGACACATGCTATGTTTTCTTTTGTTTTTTTTTCCAATCAAATAACCAAGCCAAGTACTAAGTAACTCACAAGCAGGTAGCACATACGGTATGGATATGGTGAACAAAAAGATGATACATGTCCCTAATGGGATAAAGCAGGGTGGCACAAGATTGCATCATGTTACTCAAAACTGTGCACGATTTAAAACTTACGAATTGTGTATATCTGGAATTTTCCAGTTAATATCTTCAGACTGCAGTTTACTGTGGGTAAATGAAGCTGCAGAAAGCAAAACCTCAGAAGGAGATTCCTGTACATTCATCTTATAGATGAAGACACTGAGGTTCAATGAGGCAAATAAACTAGCCCAAAACCACCCAGCTAATACTTGGTGAATCTGGGTCTTGATCTCAGGTCTGACTCCAAACCCCAAGCTCTTTTCAATTGGCAAGTTAAAAAGCCGGGTGTTTGTGAGGTTCAAATAAGGTAATACCCACTACTGAGCTCAGAGCTTGGCACATAATAAATGCTTAATAGAAAGTTTACTACTCTATTTTTCTTTTCTTTTCACATAGGAAGAGATTTTTAAAAACAGATGAATTAGCCTGGCAGTTGGAATGACCATAAGCACTTAAAATGGAGATTTAGGCATCATCCAATCATTGGGATACTGTCTGGAGTTTGAACACCTGGGTCCTCGGTCCTCACACAAGGATTCTTGAACTTGTTGTGTGAACAGAGGCAGTTTAAGCAACCTCTCTGGGCTTCCAGATTGTAGGGTGTAGCTTCCCAAACTTCTTTGAGCTGGTCATTCACAGCCCAGGGACTCTGGCTCCCTGGATAATCAGAGGATTAATTCAAGGAACCTGGGAATCATGCAGATGTCAAGCATTGTCTCTAAAGAGGGAACGCATAACATCTCACCTAGGCACACCATTATTTTCCAGTCGCGTGTGGAATTCGTGATTAAGAAATTACAAATTTCCTTAAAGGCACTATTGACCTCAGAAGACATTTATGTCATTAAGAATTTATTAGCTACAAAATCTAGCGCAGGTTATTTATACTTTCTGAGCTTAGGGTATTCTCATCTGTAACATGGAAATATTAGTTCTCATTGCAGTGTTTCTTGAGGATTTATTATACATTGAAAGAGTTAAACACAATACCTGGTATAGTAAGTACCCAATTAATGATAACCTTAAAATATCTATTATTATTATTACTATTGAAATGCTTTAATGTTAAAAGGAGCTCCTCATCCTCATTCTGCTAAATACTAGGGATGAAACAAAAGCCAATTATAGGAAAGAGGAAGTTCCAGGTGTAGAAATGCCTCTCCCTAGGGTTTTGGGCTGCGGCTCTTTTGCAGTCAGAAGATCTCTAGAGCCTAAGAAAATGCCTACAATTCTACCTGGTCTTTGACTACATGTTAGTATCAGGAGTAGATGAGTGGGTGGAAGGATTTGAGATAAGTTAACTACAAATACGTAAACGTGATTTAAGCAAGAAGGGCTTACTAGTACCTGTGACTAGTACTAGTCACATACAAGTCAGCTGACCTCTGGTCTGGGACCTCAGTCCTTACATCAAGGTCTTCTTCCACCTTGACCTCTCTATCCTTCTTCTGCCATCCTCAGCCAGGCGGTGCCTCTCCTCATGGTCCAAACATGGTTGCAGCAGCTCCAAGTACAGCATCCTCAGCAGAATCGACTTCACAAAGAGGAATAAAAGGGAGGCAAAAACCTGCTATATATCCTCCTTATTTCACCAGAGAGGAAAACCTCTCCCCAACCTTTTAGCACACCTTCCCTGATACCTCAACTGGCCACGCATGGGTCACATGTAGCAACCTCTAAATCAAGAATAATATTGTCTGGGTGAAGACTTGCCCAGGGCTGAGCTCATCTTTTCTAAGCACAGCCCCTCAATGCTCAACTTCTATTAGAGAGAAAGAAGTTCCAACAGGCAACACCCAAGTGTACCGTAGACTGGGCCTAAGAGAAAGAAAGGGAAGATGTAATAGAGACCTCTCTCTGCCTGCTCAGAGTGTCTCACATCCTCCCGCAATACTCCTTTGTCCACCACCACCTGATTGACTTCCTAAAGCTCTACTTGCCCCTTGTGGCTCCAAGTTTAAAAACCCAATATGGCAGTGCAAATTCTGAACCACATTCTGCAGCAGGTCATTCCAGGCTGACCTTACCTGAGCTGATCTGCTCTCTGCTGTCTTGTCCTTCCTCACTCCTTCCTTCTTGCCTCTTCACCTTTGCCCAAGCTTTCTCCACTTTTTCACCAAATCATATCTTGTAAACACAGAAGGCTGAGTTTGTTCCCACTTTTCCTGAAGGGTCTGGCCTAACCAGTATTCTGTTGCTTTTCTGAATTCTTACAGTTTAAAAAAAAAAAAAAAAAAAAGCCTGCAGAAGAATAGCCTGCTTATTGAAAAATGCACATATCATAAGTATAAAATCAGCACCCAGATCGTATTTAAATTAACTTTGAAACTTATTGCATCTTCTATCACTATGTAACCTTTCCTCTGTGTGTTGTCTTCCTTTACCTTGATTGAGGGTAGGAACTCTGACTTACACCCTCTAAAATAATAAGTGCTCAATAAATACATGTATGTGGTTGCCCGTTGAACAACATGGGTTTGAACTGCCCAGGTCCACTTATACCTGGATTTCCCTCTGCCTCTGACACCCAAGACAGCAAGATCAACCCGTCCTCTTCCTCCTCCCCCTTAGTCTACTCAAAGTGAAGACTAGGATAAGAGCCTTTATGATGATCTACTTCCATTTAAGAGTTAATATATTTTCTCTTCCTTATTACTTTCTTAATAACATTTTGTTTTCTCTCCTTTTCTCTACTAGCAAACAATGTCAATACTCTCACGATTGCTCTACCTTAGTGCTAAAAAAGAAATATGAAAACTGAAGAATGACAGCATAACGTTGCAGACATTTTCCCAAAGAGTAGGCATAGATCACTAATGGTACACAAGATGTGGTTAGGTCTAGCATTGCCCATATAGAATGGCGAAATAAAACTAATTAATTTGGTTATTGGTTAATCCCTTTGGTTACTGAATATGTGGTACACAGATATGTCATTAGATAGCATTGATTCATACAGTAAGGAAACTATTCTACTTTCAATTTTTTTTTTGTATTCATCTACTTAGGTTAAAGAGGCAATCTATTTGGTATTGCTGTGTCTTTAACATTTTAAACTACTACTAATTGCCTGTTTTAAATTAAAAAGCTCTGTAGCATCACTATCTTTGCAGGCAACAGTATCTAGAAAAAATTGATTAATATTATCATATTTTTATGCAACCTTTTTCTGGCAAGAGATACATACAGCTTTTCTAATTTCAATGGTGATAACATTTGATTTTTTTAAAGAATTATGAAAAAGCGAGCTCATTTAAAGAAAAATTGTAAGGACTACACATGACATGCTGATATTGCAAAACATGTGAAGGTGTTACTTGAGTGGCAGATGTTTGATAGTGTGATATAAATGGCAGTCAAAAGAAGATGGAATTGGGATTCAGAAACACCCTCATCCTCAGGCGGTAACTGTAAGAGCCAGCGGACCTAGTTTCTTTCCTACCCAGGCAGGTGCTACTTGCAGTGAGTTTGTCTTGATGGAATGAAGTGTAGTGGGCATTGCAGTTAACTCCCAAAATTCCATCCCACATCAGTTTGGTCTAACAGCAAAAAGTCAGTTGGCTTATAGCATTTCCCTGGTGATTGATTTTGGCTAAGAGGAGGCAAGTGTGATCTAATTTAGTCCGATCAGATGAACAGGAAGGGCTTTTATACCATGATTGGGAAGGTGAACTTTCTCTTTCTCTCCTGTGAATAAGAAAGACTGTCACTCCAATTTCTCATGGCTGTCACCTTATAACCATCAAAGAAACGATTGCAGGCTGAAGGCAAAGATGAAGATACCAGCATGGCGAGATGAAGAGGACAGGACCTTGATGGCATAGCTGAGAAGTTTCTCATTCAATGCTTAGGTCCTGACCTACTTCTCCACTTCCAATTACAGGAGATAATCTTCCCTCATTAAGTCAACTTGAGATGGGGTTTTCTGTTACTGCTATGGTCCAAATGTTTGTGTACTCCCCCAAATTTATAGGTTGAACCCTAACCACAAATGTAATAGTCTTAGGAAGTAGGGCCTTTGGGAGGTGACTAGATTATGAGGGTAGAGCTGTCACAAACGGGATTAGTGCCCTTATAAAACAGATTTCAGAGAAATGCCTTACCCCTTCTACCATGTGCAGACACTGCAAGAAGGTACCATTTATGAAACAAAAAACTTATTTTTTGGTTTATAAAACTCAAAGGCCTTTGCAAGACAATGAATCTGCTGCTGCCCTGATCTTGGATTTCCCAGCCTCCAGAACTGTGAGAAATAAGTTTCTGTTGTTTATAAGCAACCCAGTTTAAGATATTTTGTTACAGCAGTCCAAATGGACTAAGTTTTGCACAGTTCAAAGCCCCTACTAACCCTTAACTTTTTGAGGAGTCCCAAAGGAGCTGGATACCCTGCCTGATTCCAGTTAATGATGCAGAGGTGAGAGGAGGCAAGCAGATGAATCTATAACCCCAGCTCAGGTGATGTGTGGCTTTCTTCACACCTTTCAGTAGGAATTTATGCCATCCTGCTTCCAATTTCTGACTCTCCTTTCAAGACAGCAATGCAAACAGGTTGGTGCATTCAAATAACCCAAAGGGATCATGATGCATTTTCCTGAGATTGTGGGTCCTAATCCACCAATACTGTCCTCAGGCCTGCATGAAACATCATTTGAAATTGAAAGTGTGACACTGACATCCCTCCTGGCCCTGCTATCTTGTTCCACCACCTTGGGGCAATGAACATTTGCCCTCTCATCTCTTTGCATTAATCTTTGTCACCTAAAACCTCTAAAAATGTCATCAATCTGCCTCATTTTTCTCTTCAGACTAAATCCTTTTAGTCCATTCTTATATTATTTCTAACTTTTAAATTATTATTTGACTCTAATCCAGATCAGACAGTGGTCAAGATCCTCTATAGTTAAAATTCCTTCTATTACATATGGTTATAATAAGGCCTGAAAGAGACTGAATTTGGGAAACTACACTTTGTGAGTGTAAACTGAGTGAGGCACAAGTGTAAGATATTATGACTGAACAGAGAAGGAGTTCAATTATGTTCACCACTTTTTTCTATTGAACTGAACTGTCATTTCAGCCACTCTTGTTAAATCGGCTGCTCTTGCAGGGCTGGTATATTAGAAAAGCCATAGCCTCTAATTAGGAAACCTCTGCTCTCAGCTCTGCCACTAGCTAGCTACCTGTGTGTGATCTTGAGCAAGTAACATTCCTGACCTAGGCCTCTCCCCGTTTCCACCAAAATTCTGTGACCCAGTGGCAAAAATGAAGTGATCAGCAACCCGTAGACTGAATCAGAGAATATTCTAGGGTTACAGACCAAGGCAAGGCAAGCAGTGATTTGAAAGGGTAGGATTTTGTTTGAACGTTTTTCCTTCTTGTCTCTTAGTGGCTCCATATTCAGGCTGCTTCATCAGACTCCAGCCAGGTTTGTCTTCCTCCTTTTCCAGGAAGGGACCATGGAGCCCACGCAAGAGATTTTCCCTTTGATAGCTCAGTGGTGTGCTGGCACATGCTATAGACCTTACGACTCCCCTCCCCTTACATGCGTAATAAAATAGGCTTCTAGGGGAGAAACTCTCAGCTGCAGCGAGCAGTCCTAGAGAGAATGGAATGAGAAGCAGTGACTTTAAGATGACCGTTGTGTGTGCTATACGTGGCAAGGTACCACATGTTTCTGGACAACATTCATCAGGCCCTTCTGTGTGCTTGGCCTTATTTAGCCTTTAAGGCAAATCTGCCAGGGAGATGTCATGAGCACGGCATTCAACTTGTATGCACGCATATGACCACACCAGATGTAAAAATATCAAAATACTTCTACGACAGCTGGCAAATAGCCTCTGCCCCAAACCCTGAGTGCCCTTTACTTTCTTGGACCCAGCAAGTAAAACATGTACCTGACTATGAAGTGAGGCTTCCAGAAGCCAACTCCAGTGCAGACAGCATCTGTTATTGTTAGTGCTTTGCTTTCCTTGAATATTTTAAATATCGTATTTTATGCATAGTGCATAGAATATATAATTATACAGGTCAGAGGTCTACAACAAAGTGTAGTTGTTTACCCATGGGAGTAATGATGAATGGATAAAAACAATGTGGTGGAACTGAATCCACAATGGAATATTATCTGGCCATGAAAAGGAATGAAGTACTGATGCATGCTACAACATGGATGAACCTCAAAAAATTAGGCTACATGAAAGAAGCCAGATATAAAGGGCCATGTTTGTATGATTCCGTTTATATAAAATATCCAGAACAGGCAAATCTATAGAGACAAAAGGTATATGAGTGTTTGCCATGGCCTGGGGGTGGGAGGACAGCTGAATGGTATGGGATTTCTTTTGGGGATAATGAAACTGTTCTAAAACTTATTTTGGTGATGGATGCACAACTCTGTGAACATACAAAAGCCCATTGAATTATATACTTTAAGTGGATGAATTGTACATGAATTAAAGCTGTTTAATAGATTACAGGATAATATGTCAATATTTACTAAGTTTAAAATTATATATATATGCACACACATGTACCATCGCATTAACAAATTATGTACACTGTACCACAAATACAGAGACTAGACTTTTACAGGCTGAGATGAAAAATAAATAGAAGTTTTCATATTTTCTGCCTGTAACCCAGTGGATTGCTTTTGGAGACCCCTGCTCTAGAAGCAGCAGTAGAGGCTCAGAAAGTTTGCAGAACTCATCTCTTCACATTGCCTTTGCTCTTTCTAGCACAGCCTACAGATTCCAGGGCTTCTCAGAGGTTGAAGAAAGCCAGAGAGCATGGCCATTTTTTTGATGCTTACCATCAAGAAAGAAATGCCAAAAATGTGATTAAAATATCAAGAACTATTTAAATTGTTTACATTTTTAGAATTAAGGCTTTTGACAAAAGAGAATGCTATACAATCATTCTATTCACAAGATAATTAGAGCTTTCCTAGAAAAAATTAATTCAAAGCACACGGAGGCAGTGGGGTGTGGTAACAGAACAATTGGAAGGTTGTGTGTTAATCTCTTTGTTCTCTCCAGTCAGTCTCTGTGTGAGTCTGTGCACAACCTCATTTGGTGATGACATTTGAGGTCCTAGTAAGTATGTAAGCCAAGCTAAATCAACCCTGGGCTCCTGCTTTGTTGGGAACATGAAGCCTGTGCTTCAGGGCAGAAACAGGAGAGCTAGAGAAGCGGGTAGGGGAAGTGAGTGGCCTGCAGAACCCCTTTTGCTGCCTGCAAGCAATCATTCTGCAAGATTGCTTGTCTTTCACCAACTGTAATTGGGAAGCAAAAGAAAGTGATAGAAGGTTGTAGGAGGAGCCACCAGTTCAAATGGGAAGAGGATTATGAAGTCTTCTGGAGGCAAGGCAACTAATTAATTCACAGCTGGCAGGATGCTTCCTGTTGAAGGTTGATATTAACTTCAGTTCTTAAAAATGTATTCCATTCATGTGGATTTTGAAATTATTTTTTGAAGAAAAATTTAGTTCTTTTCCTGTTCTGATAGCATGCCCAGGAAACAAGATGGTTTCTGTTTTGGGGCAGATGATTCTGGAAAGATGTTAGAATTATAGTACATTGAAACAAAATCTTCCAGTATCATTAACCTACACCTAGTGTTAAGCCCTGTCTTTTTTACAACATTGCGGTCTCAGTAAATGGTTGATAAATAACTTCAGCACATTCACCAAGTTATTTTTGGTTGTTTCTAGGTCCACAGGTCAGGAAAATGTCAATGGAAAGCAGCTAGCATGAAGACCCCACAGTGTTCCTCCCTCTACTAGTCTGGTATTAATCTGGAGCTGAGATGCTCCCAATATGGTTGGGACATTTGTCCCCTCCAAATCTCATGTGAGAATTTGATCCCCAGTTTTGGGGATGGGATCTAGTGGGAGGAGTTTGGGTCATGATGGGGACCCATCATGAATGCCTTGGTACCCTGCTCACCAGGAATGAACGAGCTCTCACTCTACTAGTTCACTGGAGAGCTGGTTGTTTAAAGAGCCTGGCATCTCCCCCACTTTCTCTCTTGCTGCCCCGTCTCACTGTGATAAACCTGTTCCCCTTTGCCATCGACCATGAGTGGATGCTTCTTGAAGCCTTCACCTGAAGCAGATGCCGACACTGTGCTTCACGTACAGCCTGCCATACCATGAGTCAAAATAAACCTCTTTTCTTTGTAAATTACCCAGCCTCAGGTATTCATTTGTAACAATGTAAAATGGACAAACATGGAAAATTGGTACTGAGGAGTGGAGCTTTGCTATAAAGATAGCTGAAGATGTGGAAGCAGCTTTGGAAATGAGTAAATTGGCAGATATTGGAAGAATTTGGAGGGCTTAGAAGAAGACAGGAAGATGAGGGGAAATTTGGAACTGTCAACTGAAGGATCGTGAGGTTCATAAATGTGGAAAGGAGAGCTGTAGTTCTCATAAATGGTTGCAGCCTGAAGGGTGGCCATTCAGAATGACTGGGAAGCATAGCCTCTGGCCAGAAGCCAGAAACAGGCACTTGGAGTGTCAGAAGAATAAAACAAGGATTTGTGCTGAATGAGGTGGCCAAATATATATTCAGCAAGCTATAGGAGGAGCCATGAATATTTATGAAAGAAGAAACATGCACATGTGCAGTTGACCTCTAAGCCCCTTCATGGGGTCCCATGTTCAAAAAATGGTAGTGTTAGCAAGATGTGAGTGGGGAGTTTTTGGGCCTCTGACTTCAAAAGATGAAGCAGAGGACACAAAACCCCTCAGTCAGTGCACAGCCTCCCTAGACTGACCAGAACCTCTCAGTGGTTGGTGGTCTCTTATCAGGAAGGAATGCTGGTTGGTTGTTCTGTTGAAACTGCAAAAGGGAGGGCCAGCATCAGGTGGTTGGTTGAAATCAGTAGTGAGGTGACTCTTTTGAAAGGGCTGGTTCCAACCTAAATGCTCATCAATGATAGACTGGATAAAGAAAATGTGGCACATATACACCATACTATGCAGTCATAAAAAAGAATGAGTTCATGTCCTTTGCAGGGACATGGATGAAGCTGGAAATCATCATTCTCAGCAACCAACACAGGAACAGAAAACCAAACACCACGTGTTGTCAAAAGTGGGAGCTGAACAATGAGAACACATGGACACAGGGAGGGGAACATCACATACTGGGGCCTGTTGGAGAGTGAGGGGAAAGGGGAGGGAGAGCATTAGGACAAATACCTTAAAACCTAGATGTCAAGTTGATAGGTGCAGCAAACCACCATGGCACATGTATACCTGTGTAACAAACCTGCACGTTCAGCACATGTATCCCAGAATTTAAAGTAAAATAAAATAATTTTTAAAAAGAGAAAGGGTTTCCCTTTCCCCTTTAGAGCCTTTAGAGAAGAAAGCCTAGTGGTGGTTAGCAAGGGAGGGGCTCTAATGAGGCATGTTTGACTTCCTATTTCATCATGGCTGGGACTCAGTTTTAAGGTTTCTTTGGGGTCCCCTTGGCCAAGAGGGGGTCATTCAGTTGTCTGGGTGGGGGGAAGGGCTTAGGATTTCATTTCTCAGAACGTACTGGAGACTGGTTAAATGATTATGACCAAAATGCTGATAGAAATATGGGCAGTGAAGGCCAGGTTGATGAGGTCTCAGACGAAAATGAAGAACTTATTGGGAACTGGAGCACAGGTCACCCTTGTTACACCTTAGCAAATAACTTGGCTGCATTGTGCCAATGTCCTCGGGCTTTGTGGAAGGCTGAGCTTCAGAGTGATGACTTAGGCTATCTGGAGGAAAAAAAAAATTCTATGCAACAAAGCATTTAAGAAATGGCAAGGCTGCTTCTACCAATCTACGATTAGATATGGGGCAAAGGAATGACTTAAAGTTGGGACTTACAATTTAAAGGTAAGTAGAGTGTAAAAATTTGGAAAATCTGCAGCCTGACTCATGGTGGAGAAGGAAAGAACATTTTCAGGAGAGGAACCCAAGGGATAAGAATCCAAGAGGCATGTGGAGCAACCACTTGCTAGAGAGATTAGCATGACTGAAAGGGAAGCAGGTGCTAACAGTCAAGACAATGGGAAAAAGGCCTCAAAGGCACTTCAGAAATCTTCCAGGCTGTTCCTCCCATTCCAAGCCCAGAGGCCTAAGATGAAAGACTGGTTTCAGGGACAAGGCCAGGGGCACTGCTACTCGGTGCTGCCTTGGGGTGCTGCTTCCCTTATCCCAGCCATCTCAAGTCCAGCCTCTACTCAAAGAGCCGCAAATAGGAGCTCAGGCCTCCACTTTGGAGTGTGCAAACTGCAAGCCCTGGTAGCTTCCACACGGAGTTAAGTCTGCAAGTGTGCAGAATGCAAGAGTGGCGGAGGCTTGGCAGTTTCCCCCTAGATTTCAGATGATTTATCAGAAAGCCTGGGTGCCCACTCAGAGGCAGTGCCCCCATGGTGAGCCTTTTTTAGGGTAGTTCCAAAGGAAAATGTGGGGTTGGAGTCCCCACACAGAGCCCCCACCAAGGCACTACCAAGTGGAGCAGTGGGAATGAGGCCACTGTCCTCCAGACTCCAGAATGGCAGAACCACTAGCAACTTGCACATTAGCCTAGAAAAGCCACAGTTACTCAACTCCACCCTGTGAGAGCAAGAACAGCAGCTGATCTTTGCAAAGCAGGCACAGAGGCAGGGCTGCCTAAGCCCTTGCGAGCCCATCCCACACAACCGTGTACCCGGGATGTGGGACATGGAGTCAAGGGAGATTATATTGAAGCTTTAAGATTTAATGTCTTCCCTGCTGGGTTTCAGACTTGCATGGGGCCTGTTGCCTCCTTCTTTTGGCCAATTTCTCCCTTTTGGAATGGGAATATTCACTCAATGTCTGTGTCACCATTGTAGTAATATATTGGGAATAAACAATTTGTTTTTGATTTTACAGGCTCATAGGTGGGAGGAACTTGACTTGAGTCTCAGATGAGACTTTGGACTTTTGAGTTGATGCTGGAATGAGTTAGAACTTTTGGAGACTATTGGGGAGGGATGACTGTATTTTCCAATGTGAGAAGGACATGAATTTGGGGGACCAGGAATCGAATAATATGGTTTGGATTTTTGTCCCCTCCAAATCACATTTTTAAATGTGATCCCTCATGTAGGAGGTGGGGCCTGGTGGGAGGTGTTTGGGTCATGGGGGTGAATCCTCCATGAATGGCTTGGTGACCTCCTCATGGTAGTGAGTTCTCACTCCATTAGTTCATGTGATAGCTGGTTGTTTAAAGAGCCTGGACCTCCTCCCTTCCCTCTTGCTCCCTCTCTCAGCATGTGACACACCTGCTCGCCCTTTACCTTCCACCACGGATGGAAGCTTCCCGAGGTCTCAGCAGAAGCAGATGCTGGCACTGTGCTTCTTATATGGTCTACAGAATGGTGACCCAAATAAACTTATTTTTCCACTGCCCAGCCCCAGGTATTCCTTTATGGCAATGCAAAATGAACTAACGCACTGGTGCTTTTTGTTTGTTTTTTGTTTGTTTTTTATCTGAGACAGAGTCTCGCTCTGTTGCCAGGCCTGGAGTGCAGTGGCATGATCTTGGCTTACTGCAATCTCTGCCTCCTGGATTCAAGTGATTCTCCTTCCTCAGCCTCCCAAGTAGCTGGGATTACAAGCACCCGCCAACACACCAAGCTGAGTTTTGTATTTTTTAGTAGAGACAGGGCTTCACCATGTTGGCCAGGATGATCTTGAACTCCTGACCTCAGGTGATTCCCCCAGTTCAGCCTCCTAAAGTGTTGGGATTACAGGCATGAGTCACTGTGCTTGGCTTAATTTCAACTTTTACTTTAGATATAGCAGGTATATGTGCAGGTTACATGAATATGTTGTACCTAGGGAATGTACATAGTACCCAATAGGTAGTTTTTCATACTCCTTCCCTTTCCCCTCTAGTAGTCCCCAGTGTCTATTATTCCTATGCTTATGTTCACGGGTGCTCAGTGTTTAGCTCCCACTTATAAGTGAGAAAATGTGGTATTTGGTTTTCTATTCATGCACTAATTCACTTAGGATTATGGCCTTCAGCTGCATCCATGTTGCTGCAAAGGACATGGTCTCATTCTTTTTTATGGCTGCCTAGTATTCCATGGCATATATGTACCACATTATGTTTATCCAATCCACCATTGGTGGGCACCTAGATTGATTCCATGGTTTTGTTATTGTAAACAGCATGGTGATGAATGTATGACTGCATGTATCTTTTTGGTATAATTATCTGTTTTCCTTGAGGTATATACCCAATAGTGGGATTCATGGATTGAATAGCAGTTCTATTTTAGGTTTGAGAAATCTCTGCTTTACTTGGTGGATGAACTAATTTACGTTCCCACCCAGTGTAAAAGGTCCCTTTTCTCTGTAGCCTCTCCAGCCTCTGTTGTTTGAGTTTATTAATAGCCCCTCCAACTGATGTGAGATGGTATCTCGCTATGTTGATTTGCACTTCTCTAATGATTAGTGATGAGAAGTTTTTCATATGTTTGTTGGCCACTTGTATATCTTCCTTTAAGATGTATCTGTTCATATGATTTGCCCATTTTTTAGTGAGATTTGTTTTTTGTATGTTGATTGAAGTTCCTTACAAATTTTGGATATTAAACGTTTCGTGGATGCATGGTTTGTGAAGATTTTCTTCACAACATCCATTCGGGAGGTTTTCCATTTACTCTGTTGATAGTTTCTTTTACTGTGCAGAAGCTTTTTAATTAGGTCCCAGTTGACAATTTTTGGTTTTGTTGCAATTGCTTTCGGGGACTTAGCCAAAAATTATTTGCCAAGGCCAATGTCAAGAAGTGTATTTCCTAGGTTTTCTTCTATGATTTGTATAGTTTGAGGCTTCATTTAAATCTTTAATCCATCTTGAGTTAGCTTTTGTATATGGTAAAAGGTAAGGGTCAAGTTTCATTTCCCTGCATATGGCTACAAGTTATCCCAGCATCACTTAGTGAATAGGGAGTCCTTTCCCTCATTACTTGTTGGCATTGTTGAAGATCAAATCGTTGTAGGTATACAACTTTTTTCTGAGTATTCTGTGCCATTTGTCTGTGATATGGTTTGGCTGTGTCCACACCCAAATCTCATCTTGAGTTGTAGCTCCCATAATTCCCACGTGTTGTGGAAGGGACCCAGTGGGAGGTAACTGAATTATGGGGACAGTTTCTCCCATACTGTTCTTATGGTAATAAGTCTTACAAGAGCTGATGATTTTATAAGAGGTTTCCTTTTTTGCTTGGCTCTCATTCTCTGTTGTCTCCTGCTATGTAAGATGTGCCTTTCACTTTCCTCTATAATTGTGAGGTTTCCCCAGCCATTTGGAACTTTGAGTCCATTAAACCTATTTTTCTTTATAAATTACCCAGTCTCAGGTATGTCTTTATCAGCAGCATGAGAACGGACAAATACAGTCTGTTTCTGTTTTTATACTACCACCATGCTGTTTTGGTTACTGTAACCTTATAGTATAGTTTGAAGTTGGATACTGTGATGCCTCCAGCTTTGTTCTTTTTGTTTAGGATTGCTTTGGCTATTTGGACTTTTTGGCTCCATATGAATTTTGGAATAGTTTTTTCTAATTATGTGAAGAATGATGTTGTAGTTTGATGGGAATAGCATTGAATCTGTACATTGTTTTGGGCAGTATATCCATTTTAATAATATTGATTCATTGAATTTACAAGTATGGAATGTTTTTCCATTTATTTGTATCACCTCTGATTTCTTTCAGCAGTGTTTCATAGTTCTGCTTGTAGAGATTGTTTTCCTCTTTGGTTAGCTGTATCCCTAGGTATTGCATTTTCTTTGTGGCTACTGTAAATGGCATTGCGTTCTTGATTTGACTCTCTGCTTGGATGTTATTGGTATATAGAAGTGACTTTTGCACATTGATTTTTTTATTCTGAAAGCTTGCAAAAATTGTTTATAAGTTTGAGTAGCCTTTTGGCACAGTGTTTACGGTTTTGTAGGTATAGAATTGAATCATCGGCAAAGAAAGATAGTTTGACTTCTTTTTCTATTTGGATGCCTTTTATTTCTTCTTCTTGCCTGATTGGTGCTCTATCCCTGATTAGTGCTCTACTCCTCTGTGACTGTGCTGGTATCTAAAGTGCAAGAAAAAGTCCTCTTTACTTTTTCCTCTGCTTTTCTCAAGCAGAAGTTTTGCCCCAAAGCCACCTCAGCTGGTAATGTGCCATGTCTCACCTGAAGCCAGCAAGTCTGAGGCTCACCCAAGGCCCTTGACATAGCTCGTGTGTATTGTTGCTGGTTATTCAGGGCCCAAAGGCTCTACAATTAGAAGGTGATTAATGCTGCCAGGTCTTGGTCCTTTTCTTCAAGGCAGTGTGTTCCCTTTTGGCCCAGGGTATGTCTAGAAAAGTCATCTGGAAGCCAGGGCCTGTAACAGGGACCTCATGACTCTGACCAGCACCCTATCTTGCTGTGGCTTCCCTGGTATTCAAGATGCAAAACAAAGCCTTCCTCACTCTTCCCTCTCCTCCCCACAAGCAGAACAAAGGGGTTCTCTTTTAGAGCCATGAGCTGTGTATCCTGAAGTTAGGGGAGGGGCGATGCCAGCACTCTCTTGGCTGCCCCAGCTGGCATCTCAGTAGGTCACATGCTCCCCAGTCCACTGTCTCTGTGCCTGGTTCAGCACTAGGGCTCACTTAAGAGTTGTTGTCCTTTTGGCCCAGACTGTCTTTCAAGTTTAAATACACAGCACACTGTGGCCCTCAGTGGCAAGGTTTGTGAGCACTCATGTTCAGACTGCTGGGATCAGTGATTTCCCTCTGCCTAGGGCTGGTTTAAATGTTCCCTCTGTGGGCAGCTGTCAGCTGAGTTTGGTCCAGTTTTCCTTTCTGCTCTAACAGGACAGCATTGAGTTAAATGTCTCACAATTGCTGTGCTCTCCCTCCTCCAGCACCCGGAGACATTCTCCGTACCACACCACTGCTGCAGGGGGAGGGGTGAGCTTCATGATTCAATATTGTTTTTTCTATCCCTTCATTGCTTCTTTCAGCAATATGAAGTTAAAACCAGATACTATGAATGCTCACCTGACTTTCTGTTTTATTAAGATTCCCCCTCTCCTCCCCCCCCCACCCCCGTGTAGACAGTTGTTAACTTGGTGTCCTTGCCAGGGGATGATCGGTGGAGGCTTCTATTGCTCCATCTTGCTCTGCCTCTCCCTCTCCATCAATTTTGTTTATTCTTTTAGAAAACCAACTTCTTATTTTTTTATCTATTATTTTACTAGTGACTATTTCATTTATTTCTGCTCTGATCTTTGTTCCTTCCTTCCTTCAGCTAACTTTGGGTTTAATTTGTTGTTCTATTTTAGTTCCTTGAGGTACAACATTAGATTATATGACATCTTTTTTCTTTTTTGATATAGGAATTTATTGTTATAAATTTCCCTCTTAGAACTGCTTTTGCTGCATACTGTAAGTTTTGGTATGTTGGGTTTCTATTTTTGTCTTGATATTTTTTATTTCCTTTTTTATTTCTTCATTGACATATTTGTTGTTTAAAAACATGTTGATTTCCATGTTTATGAATTTTCAATGATTTATCCTGTTACCAATTTCTAAGTTGGTGTCATTATAATCAGAAAATACACTGGATAGAATTTTCAATTGTCTAAAATTTGTTAACGTTTGTTTTGTGACCTAACCTTCTTTATTGTGGATAATATGTACTTGAGAAGAATGTGTATGCTATTGCTGTTGGTTGGTTGCATACTTAAAGTCTATTTTGTTTCATATAAGCACAGCTACCCTTGCTCTTTTATTATTTCATTTGCAGGGAATATCTTTTTCCATTTTCTTCACTTTCAGAAAACTGACCAAATTTCTTGGAAGACACAAACTACCAAAATGTTCAAGAAAAAAATAGATAACTTAAATAGTACTATACTTATTATAGGAAGTGAATTTGTAATTTAGAACATTCCAACAAAACAAATTTTAGGCACAGATTACTTCACTGGCAATTTCTACCAAACAGGTAAGAAAGAAAAATAAAACTGATACTACGCAGTCTAGTACAGAACACAGAAAAGCAGAGATTAGTTTCTAATGCATTTTATGAAGTCAGCATTACACTGATATGAAAACCAGAAAGAGAAAGCATAAGTGAGAGGTGAAGCTAGCTGGACTTCCTGGGTCAGAGTAGGGACTTGGAGAACTTTTCTGTCTAGCTAGAGGATTGTAAACACATCAATCAGAGCTCTGTGTCTAGCTAAAGGATTGTAAATGCACCAATAAGCACTCTGTAAAAATGCACCAATCAGCACTCTGTGTTTAGCTAAAGGATTGCAAATGCACCAATCAGCACTCTGTAAAAATGGACCAATCCACACTCTGTAAAATGGACCAATCAGCAGGATGTGGGCAGGGATGAATAAGGGAATAAAAGCCAGCCAGCAGCAGCAACCCACTCAGGTCCACTTCCACACTATGGAAGTTTTGTTCTTTCACTCTTCACAATAAATCTTGTTGCTGCTCACTTTTTGTGTCCATGTCGCCTTTAAGAGCTGTAACACTCACTGTGAAGGTCCGTGGCTTCATTCAGTGAGACCAAGAACCTACCAGAAGAAAGCAACTCCAGACACATCTTGGCAACCCAGATGGAACACATCTTGGTGACCACGAAGGGACCATCGCCAAGTGGTGAGTACCATCGGACACCTTTCACTTGCTATTCTGTCCTATTTTTCCTTAGAATTTGGAGGCTAAATACCAGGCACCTGTTGGCCAGTTAAAAGTGACTAGTGCAGCCACTGGACTAAAGACACGGGTGTCAGGCTTTCTGGGAAGGGGTTCTATAACAACCCTCAACTCTTCAGAGTTGGGAGCATTGGTTTGCCTGGAACAAGCTTCCACTCTTCCTATATTTCTGGGCTGAGCTGAGGGTCAACAGAGAGGAAAGTCATCAGCTCCAAGGTCTTAACAAAAAGTTGGTTGACCCTGTAGCCATAAGCGGAACTCTCAACGTCAATTCACCCAAGCAAGACTTGCTCATCTATCCTATCTATCCTGACCCTTGCCTCCTGGATCCTAATGCCTGCGAGACAAACTTCCTCCTGCCTCTCTTCTCCGAGGCTAGTCCTGCTTCTAAAAACCACTCCCTGTCTGTGGTGCTTTTCTAGTTTCTCCTATAAGAATGATTTCTAGTATAAATTTAGGAGCTCGGTTCTTTTCTTTAGGCACCCAGGCTCACCAATCAGAAAGACATAATTTTCGCCCAAAGACCCGTCGGTCAGGGGGACTATCTGGAATTTTCGGACCCCTCCTCAGACTAGCAGGCCTAACAAAGGCTATACCTGAAGCTAGGATATGGGGAGCCTCAGAAATGATACCCTTCCTATTCATATGATGAGAAGTGAGGACAAAAGGCAACACTCTTCCAACCCTGGAAATCTCTTCCCTTCCTTAGGGTATGGCCCTACACTTCATTTTTGGGGCATAACATCTTTACAGGACATGGGAAAGGTCCCAATACTAACAGGAGAACACTTAGGACACTAACAGGTTTTCAAGAATGTGTCAGTAAGAGGTCTAAGAGAGGACAGACAAGGATGCAGGTTTTTGAGAATGTGTTGGTAAGGGCCACTAAATCTGACCTTCCTCAGTCCTCCTTGTGGTCTAGGAGGAAAACTAGTGTTTCTGCTGCCGCGTTGGTGAGCGCAACTATTCTGATCAGCAGGGTCCAGGGACCGTTGTGGGTTCTTGGACAAGAGGAGTTTCTGCTGCTCCATTGGTGAGTGAGACTATTCCAATCAGTAGGGTCCAGGGATCGTTGCGGGTTCTTGGGCATGGAGGGGGGGAATCAAACCAAAACTGTGGGTGTTCTTTTCTTTCAGATGAGAAACACTCAGGCATCAACAGGCTCACCCTTGAAATGAATCCTAAGCCATTGAGACCAATTTGACCCTCAAACCCTGAAAAAGAGGTGTCTCATTTTTTCCCACACTACAGCCTGGCCCCAATATTCTCTCTGATGGGGAAAAATGGCCACCTGAGGGAAGTATAAATTACAATGCTATCTTGCAGCTTGACCTTTTCTGTAAGAGGGAAGGCAAATGGAGTGAAATACCTTATGTTCAAGCTTTCTTTTCATTGAAGGAGAATCTACAACTAAGCAAAGTGTGCAATTTACATTCCACAAGAGGACCACGCAGCTTACCCCCAATATCCTAGCCTCCCTATAGCTCCCCTTCCGATTAGTGATAAGCCTCCTGTAATCTCCCCCGCCCAGAAGGAAACAAGCAAAGAAATCTCCAAGGGACCACAAAAACCCCTGGGCTATTGGTTATGTCCCATTCAAGCAGTAGGGGGAAGGGAATTTGGCCCAACCTGGCTACATGTCCCCTTCTCCCTCTCCGATTTAAGGCAGATCAAGGCAGACTTGGGGAAGTTTTCAGATGATAATGATAGGTATATAGATGTCCTATAGGTCTAGGGCAAACTTTGATATCACTTGGAGAGCTGTCATGCTATTGTTAGATCAGACCCTGGCCTTTAATGAAAAGAATGTGGCTGTAGCCACAGCCCGAGAGTTTGGAGATACCTGGTATCCTAGTCAAGTAAATGATAGTATGGCAGCTGAAAAAAGGGACAAATTCCCTACTGGTCAGTAAGCTGTCCCCAGTATGGATCCCCACTGGGACCTCAACTTAGATCATGAGAACTGGAGTCACAAACATCTGTTGGCCTGTGTTCTAGAAGGACTAAGAAGAATTAGGAAAAAGCCCATGAATTATTCAATGATGTCCACCATAACTCAGGGAAAGGAAGAAAATCCTTCTGCCTTCCTCAAGCGGATACAGGAGACCTTAAGAAAATATACCTGTCACCTGACTCACTTGAGGGTCAATTGATCCTAAAAGATAAGTTTATTACCCAATCAGCCACAGATATCAGGAGAAAGCTCCAAAAGTGAGCCCTGGGCCCTGAACAAAATCTGGAGGCATTAATAAACATAGCAACCTCGGTGTTCTATAATAGGGACCAAGAGGAACAGGCAGAAAAGGAAAAGTGAGATCGGAGAAAGGCCACAGCCTCGGTCATGGCCCTCAGACAAACAAACCTTGGTGGTTCAGAGAGGACAGAAAATGGAGCAGGCCAATCACCCGGTAGGGCTTGTTACCAGTGTGAGTTGCAAGGACACTTGAAAAAAGACTGTCCAACAAGAAACAAGCTGCCCCCTTGCCCATGTCTACCACGCTGAAGCAATCACTATAAGGCACACTGCCCCAGAGGACAAAGGTTCTCTGGGTCAGAAGCCCCCAACCAGATGATCCAACAATAGGACTGAGGGTGTCCAGGGCAAGCGCCAGCTCATGTCATCGCCCTCACTGAGCCCCGGGTATGTATAACCATTGAGGGCCAAGAAATTGACTTCCTCCTGGACACTGGAGTGGCTTCCTCACTGTTAATCTCCTGTCCCAGACAGCTGTCCTCGAGGTCCATTACCATCCGAGGAGTCCTGGGACAGTCTGTAACCAGGTATTTCTCCCACCTCCTCAGTTGTAATTGGGAGATTTTGCTACAGTTAGTAAGTATGCTTGTCTAATCCTACATGCCCATTCTGCAATATGGAAAGACAGGGAGTTCGGGAACCCCCATTAAATACCACAAGGAAATCATGGAGTTATTGCACACAGTGCAAAAACCCAAGGAGGTGGCAGTCTTACACTGCCAAAGCCATCAAAAAGATGGAGAAAAGGCAGAAGGAAACCATAGGCAGATGCTGAGACCAAAATTGCTGCCAGGTGGAACCTCCCATTAGAAATACCTATGGAAGGACCCTTCATATGGAACAACCCCCTCCAAGAGATTGAGCCCTAGTATTCCCTGACTGAAACGGAATGGGGACTTTCATGGGAGCATAGTTTTCTCCTCTTGAGGTAATTAACGACAGAAGAAGGAAAGGTACTCATAATCGAGGCCAGCCAGCGGAAAATACTTAAAACCCTCCATCAAACTTTTCATATGGGTATTGAGAACACTCATCAAATGGCCAAATCCCTATTTACAGGGCCAAATCTCCTCCAGAGCATCCGACAGGTAGTCAAGGCCTATGAGGCGTGCCAAAGGAATAATCCCTTGGTTCATCATAAGGCCCCTCTGGGGGAACAAAGAGTAGGTCACTATTCCGGAGAGGACTGGCATTTAGACTTCACCCATATGCCTAAGTCAAAGGGATTTCAATACTTGTTGGTCTGTGTTGATACCTTTACAAATTGGATAGAAGCCTTCCCCTGTAAGACAGAGAAGGCTCAGGAAGTGGTTAAAGTCCTAATTCATGAAATAATTTCCAGGTTTGGGCTTCCCCAAAGCTTACAGAGTGACAAAGGTCCGGCTTTTAAAGTCATGATAACTCAGGGGATTTCCAGGGTGCTAGGGATACAATATCACCTTCACTGCATCTGGAGGCCACAATCCTCAGGGAAGGTCAAGAAAGCAAATGAAACACTCAAGAGGTACTTAAGGAAACTAACACAAGAAACTCATCTCCCATGGCCTACTCTTTTGCCCATGGTCTTGTTGAGAATCCAAAATTCTTCTCATAAAATGGGGCTCAGTCCATATGAAATGCTGTATGGTTGATCTTTTCTCAAAAATGATTTCCTACTTGATCAGGAAATGGCCAACTTGGTCAAAGATATAACTTCTTTGGCAAAATATCAAAGAAACCTTAAAAACCTGCCTGAAGGATGTCACAGAGAAAAGGGAACAAGGTTGTTTCAACCAGAAGATCTAGTGTTGGTCAAATCTCTCCCCTCTACCTCCTCATCTATGGATTATTTGTGGGAAGGACCATATTCGATAATCCTCTCTACCCCCACTGCAGTTAAGGTGGCACCCAAGTTAAACTTTGGACACCTGCTGCGGGACTGTCAGCTCAGGAGTCCCAAGATCAGCCAGACCAGCCTCGATATACCTGTGAACCATTGGAGAATTTGCATCTCCTATTTCAAAAGGAAACATCCCAGACTAAAAAGGCTTCTACTGCTGATCCTGAGGAAAAGCCCCTTCTTCCTTAAAAAAGATAAGTGAAAACCTACATAATCTTTAACACCTCTCCTTGCCCCTTTAATGGAATCCTTTTACTATTTCATCCTATTATTAAGCAGCATACTAACTATACTCTTTGCAATAGGTTATATACTGTAGCTCCTGCCAGGACGAAAATCCTAATCACATCAACCTTCTATCTTCCTTCCTTCCAACAGCAATTTACTCCTACTTTAACTCAGGCTGGATAAAATGATCTCGTCTTCCAGAGCACCCTCTTTACCTTCCTATTTGCTCTTTGCCTATCTATCCCTCTTGCTTCCTTGGATACCCCATACAATCACCCCTCTCCTTCCACTAGCTCCCAATTACCTCTACAAGACTCTCAACCCAGTCTCTGTTAAACCAGTTCAATCCTTCCATGGCAAGTGACTGTTGGCTTTGTGTCTCTCTATCAACCTATGTTTACATTGCCATTCCTGTTCCCGCAAAAAACTGGGTCTTTACCAACTTGACCTACCACCCTTGTTATGAAGGAAAAGACCCTTTCTGACTGCTAAATATGTAATCATTATCCAACTTCCCCATCTCTGATAGGACCAAGAATACCCTAATAGGACATACAATCCAACTTTTAAGTTCTTTCATTTGCAACCTCACCTATTACACAAGCAATGAAAAGCCTATACACAGCCCCATAACTATGAATACCATCTTAACTTTACAAGCCCCTTTATGCATCCAAAACAACCTGTTATCAGGCCTGCTCCTGGGGCACCTACTAGCCCATCAGTGTAATTACACCCTACAACTTCAAGCCCCAACTGATCATTGTAACTTCCAAGTCACCCAAACAGCTCCATTTAGACAGCTTGTCCGCTACTCAGGACCTCCAAAAATCATCGCCTCCTCCTTGCTTAACAAACAATCCAGGTTTTGTAATGGCAAACATACTCCCTCCATGACCATTCATCCCTGGACCCCTTGCAGCAATGCCCCCACCACTACTGAATGCTTTCTCATCCCCTCTTTCAATCTCTTTCAAGTGGTTCCTAGTAGATACAAAATGGTCTTTTCTCCATTGAGAAAATAGAACACAGAGAGCCACTCAGTTTGCTCGCAACACCCCTTTCCAGCCGCTCAGTGGAGCTACCTTGGAAGTACTCTAGGAGTATGGGAAAATAAAAACAACAAACTCACATACCTTTTTAACATACACAACCAGTTCTGTCTACCCAGTCAAGGTATATTCTTCTTATGTGGAATGTCAACATATATCTGCCTCCCCACTAGTTGGACAGGCACCTGCACCTTAGTCTTCCTAAGTCCCAACCTTAACATTGCCCCAGGAAATTAGACCCCCCCCTCAACGCTCAAGTCAGTCAGCGCAGAGCCATACAACTATTACCCCTACTTATAGGGTTAGGAATGGCTACTGCTACAGGAGCTGGAATAGCCAGTTTATCTACTTCATTATTCTACTACCACACTCTCAAAGGATTTCTCAGACAGTTTGCAAGAAATAATTAAATCTATCCTTACTCTACAATCCCAAATAGACTCTTTGGCAGCAGTGACTCTCCAAAACCACAGAGGCCTAGACCTCCTCACTGCTAAGAAAGGAGGACTCTGTACCTTCTTAGGAGAAGAGTGTTATTTTTACACTAACCAGTCAGGGATAGTGCGAGATGCCACCCAGCATTTACAGGAAAAGGCTTCTGAAATCAGACAATGCCTTTCAAACTCTTATACCAACCTCTGGAGTTGGGCAACATGGCTTCTCCCCTTTCTAGGTCCCATGACAGCCATCTTGCTATTACTTGCCTTTGGGCCCTGTATTCTTAACCTCCTTGTTCAATTTGTTTCCTCTAGGATCGAGGTCATCAAGCTACAGATGGTCTTACAAATGGAACACCGTTTGTAAGTTGTTAGTTAAGCTCAACTAAAACTTCTACCAAGGACCCCTGGATTGACCCACTGGCCCTTTGGCTGGCCTAAAGAGTTCCCCTCTGGAGGAAACTACAACTACAGGGCCCTTTCTTTGCTGCTATCAGCAGGAAGTAACTAGAGTGGTCATCACCTAATTCCCGACAGCAGTTGGGGTGTACTGTTTAGAGGGGTGACTGAGAGGTGAAGCCAGTTGGACTTCCTGGGTGGAGTGGGGACTTGGAGAACTTTTCTCTCTAGCTAGAGGATTGTAAATGCACCAATCAGCACTCTGTAAAAATGTACCAATCAGCACTCTGTATCTAGCTAAAGGATTGTAAATGCACAAATCAGCACTCAGTAAAAATGCACCAGTCAGCACTCTGTGTCCAGCTAAAGAATTGTAAATGTACCAATCAGCACTCTGTAAAATGGACCAATCAGCAGGATGTGGGCAGGGACAAATAAGGGAATAAAAGCTGGCCACCCCAGCCAGCAGTGGCAACCTGCTCGGGTCCGCTTCCACATTGTGGAAGCTTTGCTCCTTCACTCTTCACAATAACTCTTGCTGCTGCTCACTGTTTGGGTCCATGCCACCTTTAAGAGCTGTAACACTCACTGCGAAGGTCCACAGCTTCATTCCTGAAGTCAGTGAGACCAAGAACCCACTGGAAGGAACCAACTCCGGACACACAAGGAAATAAACTTCAAACCAATATCTCCTGAGAACATAAGTACAGAAAACTGTTCAATAAAGTATTGACAAATCAAATCTAACAATATATAAAAAGTATAATATCTCACAACCAAATCTAGCTTATTCTGGTAATACAAGATCAATTCAACATTCAAAAAAAGTCAATGTTATTTACTATATTCATGTACTTAAAAATCATATAGTCCTACCAATAGATGCAATAAAAGAATGACAAGACTTAAAAGCCATTTTTGATTAAAGAAAAAAAAAAAACTCAGGAAATTGGGAATAGAAGAAGGGAAATGCTTTAACCTGATAAAGTACATCTACAAAATACCTGCAGCAAACATCCTACTTAATAGTAGACAATTCAATGCTTTCTCTCCTAATGTCAGGGAAAAAAAAGATGTTCATTCTCAGCATTTCTATTAAACATTTTGCTGAAATTTCTAGTCAGTAAATAAAGCAAGAAAAAGAAATTGAGGGGATATAGATTTTAAAGAAAGAAACATAACTGTTTCTATTCACAGACAGCATAATAGTCTATGTAGAAAACTTTAAAGAATATGCAAACATGCTCTTAGAACTAATAGGTGAGTTTAGCAAGACCCTAGGACATAAGATCAACACAAAAATTAGTCACATTTCTATACACTAGAAATGAACAACTGGAAATCAAAATTTGAAACAAAATACAGTGGTACCAAAATTCAAGAAATACTTAAGTATAAATCTAACAAAACATGTACAGAATCTGTATTTGGAAAGCTATACTGATGAAAACAATCAAATAACCAAATAAGTGGAGAGATATACTATGTTCATGGATTAAAGACAAAATGTTGTTTAAGACATCAGTTTTCTCCAAATTGATTATAGATTCAATGCTATAAAAAATCCCAGCAGAATCTCCTATAGATATTGCAAATTGGTTCTATTAGTTATATGGAAAGGCAAAGAAAGTAAAATAGCCAAAACTATCTTGAAAATGAAGTCAGAAGACCCATACCACCTGGTTTTAAGACTACTTTAAACCTACAAAAATCAAGTCACTGTGATATTGCTGAAAGATTATATACATAAATTAAGAAACAGAATAGAATCCAGAAATAGACCCACATACATATGGTCAAGTGGGTCTTTTGACAAAGACATGAAGGCAATTCACTGGAGAAAGAATAATATTTTCATATGTTTCTGGAACAAGTGAATATTCATATTAAAAAATCCTCAAATATACTTCACATCTCATAAAAAGTTATTCAAAATGAATCACAGACAATCTAAGACTATAAAACTTTTAAATGAAAACAAATGGAGTAATCATTGTGATATTGTACCAGAGTTCTAGATATAATCCTAAAGGCAAGGTCCATTAAGTAACAACGCAATGAATTATACTTCTCCAACATTAAAAACATCTGCTCTGCAAAACATACTGTCTACAGAATAAAAATGTAAGCCATGAACTTCAAGAAAATATTTGCAAGTCACAAAACTGAAAAAGACTTATATCCAGAGTAGATAACCCGCAAAACTCAGTAATAAGCAAATAATCAAACTTATAAAAATGGACAAAAGATTTCAACAGACGGTTCAACAAAGAAGATATACATGGGAAATAAACCACTGAAAAATACTTTCAACATCATTAACCATTAGGAAAATGCAAAGTAAAATCACAATAAGATACCACTAAACACCTTTCAGAATGTCTAAAAATTTTAAAACGCAGAAAATATCAAATCAGCAGCAAGGATATAAACCAACTGAACGGCTTATACATTTTTGTTGAGAATGCAAAATGGTACAGTCACATGGGAAAAACAAAAAGTAGAAATAAGAAGAAAATATATTGTCAAATATTTATTTATTCATTATGAATCCTACAGATCAGTGAAAAACACTAACAGTATTAATAAAAAAGGGAACAACATCAATAAGCACTTCATTGAAAATGAAATACAAATGGCACAAAAGAGTGAAAAAAATTACAGACCCAGTGTTAAGCAAAGAAATGAAAAGTAAAATAATAGATACTATTCTTCATGATTCACCACTGACAAGGATTTTTAAAATAACAGTATTCAGTATTTGTGAGGGTTCAGTAAGACATATATTCTCAAACTACTGGTAGCAATGTATTTGTTAAAACTTTCCAGAACATGATTTGTAAATATCTGTCATGAGCTATACAAAATTTCATCCTCTTAGAATCAGTAATTTTACTTCCATGAATGGATTCTAAGAAGTAATCAAAAATGAAGATAAATATGTATATATAAATAAGTTCATCATGACATTATTTTCAATACTGGAACACTGGAAACAACCTTAATACACAAAAGGTTTATAACTAATTATGGCACAACTCTAAAATAGAATAGTATTCAGCCATTAAATATTTATGAAGAGTTCTTGATGACATAGGAAAATATTTCTGATGTAATAAGTTTGAAAAAAGCAGGATAAAAAACTGTATATATTATGACACTGATAATATATATATAAATATACACATGTATATGATTTTTAAGGTTAAGATTGCTTATATATGGATATATATGTGTGTGTGTCTAAAAAGAAATATAACCATTGAGGGGTGCACCCAAGATGACCAAATAGGAACAGCTCCAGCCTCCAGCTCCCAGCGTGAGTGACATAGAAGACAGATGATCTCTGCATTTTCAACTGTGGTACCGGATTCATCTCACTGGGGAGTGCCGGACAATTGGTGCTGATCAGCTGGTGTAGCCCAACCAGCGAGAGCTGAAGCAGGGTGAGGCATCGCCTCACCTGGGAAGTGCAAGGGGGAAGAGAATCCCTTTTCCTAGCCAAGGGAAACTGAGACACATAACACCTGGAAAATCGGGTAACTCCCACCCTAATACTGGGCTTTACCAAGGGTCTTAGCAAATGGCACACCAGGAGATTATATCCCACACTTGGCCTGGAGGGTCCCAGGCCCACGAAGCCTACCTCATTGCTAGCACAGCAGTCTGAGATCTAACTGCAAGGCAGCAGTGAGGTTGGGGGAGGGGCACCCGCCACTGCTGAGGCTTAATTGGGTAAACAAAGCCACTGGGAAGCTCGAATTGGGTGGAGCCCACTGCAGCTCAAGGAGGCCAGCCTGCCTCTGTAGACTTCTTCTCTGGGGACAGGGCATAGCTAAACAAAAAGCAGCAGAAACCTCGGCAGAGGTAAATGCCCCTGTCTGAGAGCTTTGAAGTGAGCAGTGGATCTCAAGCACAAAGGCTGAGATCTGAGAACAGACAGACTGCATGCTCAAGTGGGTCCCTGACCCCTGATTAGCCTAACTGGGAGACATCCCCCACTAGGTGCAGATTGACATCTCACACCTCACACAGTGGAGTACACCCCTGAGACAAAGCTTCCAGAGGGAGAATCAGACAGCAACACTCGCTGTTCAGAAATATTCTATCTTCTACAGCCTCCGCTGCTGATACCCAGGCAAACAGGGTCTGGAGTGGACCTCAAGCAAACTCCAACAGACCTACAGCTGAGGGTCCTGACTGTTAGAAGGAAAACTAACAAACAGAAAGGACACCTACACCAAAACTCCATCAGTACGTCACCATTATCAAAGACCAAAGGCAGATAAAACCACAAAGATGGGGAAAAAGCAGTGCAGAAAAGCTGGAAATTCAAAAAATCAGTGCACATCTCCCCCTCCAAAGGAACGCAGCTCATCGCCAGCAACAGAACAAAGTTGGACAGAGAATGACTTTGACGAGTTGAGAGAAGAAGGCTTTAGTCTATCAAACTTCTCAGAGCTAAAGGAGGAACTACATAACCAGCTCAAAGAAACTAGAAACCTTGAAAAAAGAATGGATGAATGGATAACTAGAATAATCAATGCAGAGAAGACCTTAAAAGAACTGATAGAGATGAAAACCATAACACGAGAAATACGTGACAAATGCACATGCTTCAGTAACCAACTCAATCAACTGGAAGAAAGAGTATCAG
>NW_012101954.1:2288900-2289207 GCF_000951045.1 Mandrillus leucophaeus
CAGCAAACTATCGCAAGAACAGAAAACCAAATACCGCATGTTCTCACTCATAGGTGGAAATTGAACAATAAGATCACTTGGACACAGGAAGGGGAGCATCACACACCGGGTCCTATTGTGCGGAGGGGGTAGGGGAGAAGGATAGCATTAGGAGATATACCTAATGTAAATGATGAGTTAATGGGTGCAGCACACCAACATGGCACATGTATACACATGTAACAAACCCGCACGTTGTGCACATGTACCCTAGAACTTAAAGTATAATTAAAAAAAAAAACAAAAAAAACATGGAGGAATCTGAAAA
>NW_012101954.1:2289362-2317235 GCF_000951045.1 Mandrillus leucophaeus
AAAAAAAAAAAAAAAAAAAAAGGAAATATAACCATTAAGGCTACCAGACTAGATTTATTATTCTATTTTTAAAAGATCTAAAATTTCTGTCTCAACTCTGATAGATGTTTTATGTTTTAAAAAATTATACTACTTGTGTAATCAAAAAAAGTAATTTTTTAAATAATGTTTTCTTTTATAGCATATGATAAGACCTGGTTTTTATGTCTGCTTCAGCTGGAGACCCATGCTTTTTCTTAAGATAATTTTGTCTAAACGGAAAATCCCAAGAATATAGTTTTCTTTAGGATTATATGATACAAGAAGCTTCACCACTCCCTAGATAGCCATGAGCTCTTAGTGACAAAGAAGATTTCAGTTCACATCATCTTAGAGTTGTGTTGACCCCATAATTTCCATCAATATCACAAGAACAGGTTTTGTTTTATCCAAACCTGACTGAGAAAATTTTGTAAATCATAGATTACAATACTAAAATATCTTATCAATATCTTCTAATTTTTTTTATCACTGTGTAACTCATTTTCCATAATGAACATAGCAAAATGGACAGAATTGGAGTGTTATCTCATTAGTACAATAAGGCAATTATGTCAAAGCTATCAATCATTCTAGACTTCTTGGTGTCTAGATATTACGTTTATGTATATGCCAAGTTGCCTGAATTTTACCAATCAGATTCCTGTGCAGGAATATCATAAAATGTTATAGATGAGGAAAATGCAAGATTAAAGAATGTTGCTTAAAGTAATTAACTGGAGAAATAAGAAAAATAAATGAAATGAACAATTTAACTGGACAAGAATAATACAGGCTGAAAATAACATTCACCTTGGGTACTTCAGAAACATTCATCTTGAAAAAATAATAGCAGATAACTGATTCAACTACCTACTAAGGGCCAAGAAATACACTTTAAATACTTTTACCTGAAGTAAACGTATTATATAATTAACAATATGAGGCATCACACACTATTAAAGATTTAATTCATTAAATGACTCAAGGCTTGTTTGTTTACTGTGGAAAGATCAGTAACTTGTATTGATTCTTTTAAAAGAAGTGAGAGATATTTCTGGTTTCTTCTTAGGATATAAAAAGATGGAGAGGACATCATTCTAATCCTTACAACAGCAAGAACAACAAAATACCAGACCATTATCAAATTTACAACTCATCTTGAACCCATGGGAAAGCTGAAGTTTCACACAATAAAATCTAAGGAATATAGATGTGTTTAAGGAGAGACGGTCATGAGCACTTCTTAACTGGGGTAGACATTGCCAGACATCAGCAAGAAGAACCCAGCTAATATTAACCAATTGCTAAAGATCACATGTGAGCTAGGGAGAGAGTCCCTGTGAGACAAAGACATAAAGGCAATTTACAATCCCCTGCAGGGTATTGCCACATACCTTGAGCTCACATGCACAAGAGATATTGGAGGCAGAGCGAGAGTCTTAATAAAGCATTCCTTTTGGGAACAGTAGCCACTAGGGGAAAGGATATAAAGCATCTATTCTTGGATCTTCTCCTCTATTTCCCTCATCAAACAAAAAGCATAAGCTACCTAAGAACAGCAAATTATGTGCTTTTAGGGAACTGGTGAAAAACCATCACAGCTGAAGAACAGAAACTGAACAAGACCTCTATCCACAGGGATGAGGAAGAATATGTGTTGGGGGATTGAGGAGGTGGGTAGGGGACAGATCTATAAGTAGGGACCGGTTATAGTAACTCCTGAGTAGGAGTTAACCATCTACTCCTGAGTAGATTGGCTCAACCCCCAATTGGTAAATGCCCAGCAGAAGGAAAAGTAGGCTCATTTACAGGCATGACTTTCTTTCTTTTTTTTTCTTTTTTCGAGACAGAGTCTCGCTCTTCGTGCAGGCTGGAGTGCAATGGCATGATCTCAGGTCACCACAACCTCCACCTCCTGGGTTCAAGCGAATTCTCCTGCCTCAGCCTCCCAAGTAGCTGGGAATACAGGCATAGTCTCTACTTTCTTACGCAAGGTATCTGACTTTCAGCAAAAAGTGTGGCTTACGAAAAATAGCAAGGACAAAAACCATACTATCAAGGGACAAATCAATTTCCAGTAGTTTCAGATATGGCACAGATGGTAGAACTATTAGGGAATTTAAAATAACCATGACTAATGTCAAGTGATCTAGTGGAAAAGGTGGACAAGGTACATAATCAGACGTTAATTTCAGTAGAGTTATGAAAGCAAAGAAATAATTAAGTGAAAATACAAGAAATGACAAACACAATAAGAAATTTAAAATTCCTTTTCGTGCTCATCAGCGGACTCAACGCAGCGGAGACAAGAATTAGTAAACTTGAAGACAGGATCATGGGAATCAGCCATACAAACGCAAAGAGGTTGAGGACACTGAGGCCCTGTGTTGGTGAGTGGAGAGGGAAAGAAGGGTTCTCAAAAGTTTGAGAGCTCCTGGGAGATGTCCTGGGTTGGCTTGATGGGGAAACCTACTCCACGTAAACAAAATCCTCACAAACCCTATACTCTGAGTAGTCCTTTGCCCCCATTCATTTAGTCCCAGCATGAGCAATGCCAGCTGTTCTCATCATCTGTCTGTGAGAAGAGACTAACCTTTGGTCCCTACATCCATGCAGACCCCTATCCTTTCTTTCTTCCTGCAGCAAGGCTTCCAGCTGATACCTGTAGCATTGATAATAGACACTCCATAGCTCGGCTTTAGGTTCCTAACAGCAAACACCTTTGTTATATAGAGATATAGGTGTCTCATCACTCTCAGCCTAACCAATATAGATAAAGCAGTGTGGGGCAAGTTTTCTCTACTGGGGTGCTCTTATTAGCACTTATACTTCTACTCATTCAAACATAGCTTACTCTTATGCACTGTATTTCATCTATTCTCATAAAGTTTTTCCCAATAAATACTATCATTGTTTATACCATGCATGCATTGTGGTGTAGGTTGCCATGTACCATACACAATGTTTGATACACACTGTGGGATCCTTGCCAGTGTCAGCTGACCTGATATTTTGCCGTCAGGGAAAGATTTTAGCTGGGCAGAGATGGGAGATACGCCCTACTCCCTGACCCGGGAGTAGGGGCAAGCTCACTTGGCTGAGATGGCTGGATGGTGCTGTGGATCATGGAAGAAGGGTAGAAGTGCTGTGAGAGGGCCATGAAGGGAGACAGCATTGCTAATGAATTTCCCCCCTCATTCCTTTGCATTTGGATGTGTTTTTGAGCCCTCAGAGGAGGAGGAAAAGAAAACAGGAAAAACAGTTGTTGCATCTAGGGCAGCTACTAAAGTCAATCACTTGACCTGGAGATGGGATGGATGGGTGTGGCTCCCTATCCACCACCTTCAGTGTTGCCAGTAGGACAGTCACTTGGCCACCTGAGACACAGGGGAAGTTCTTCCATGAGGGAAAAAAGAATCCCTGTTATTGCAGCCATGGAGGCAGTTTGAAAGCAGTTACCGCAGGGCACATTGTACAGGGAAGTGAGGGGAACCATTACTGGGAGGAGGTACCAGATTCCATATGAAAACTAAGTCTTTCCAGGAGGGCTATCAGCAGCCCGCAGAGGGGTGTTGAAAGGCTTGGGATGTTATTTTGAATGAATAAGTGATGGCATTAGTTTTATTGAATAATGCTGCATAATAAGCCATAGGTAAAATAACATATGACCCTTGTCAAAAGAATAGAGAACTGATTGCCTAGGTTGATTACTGTGGGGGAAGGCTATTTCTGTCCAATTCTTGATCAAGAACTTGGATGTGGGAAGTCATGCACCTCATAATGATATTGTATATGCAGCTAACGATGAACTGCATATACAATGGTGGTCTTATAAGATTACAATGGAGTTGAAATACCCCTATTGCCTAGTGATGTTGTAGCCATTACATTTTGGGGCAATGCGTTACTCGTATGTTTGTGATTATGTTGGCATAAATAAACCTACTGTCAATTATATAAAAATATATACTGTACAATAATGTCTAGCACATAATACTTGATAATGACTATGTTACTGATTTTATTATACTGTATTTTGTCATTTTAAAGTGTACTTTTTTTTCCAAAGATAACTCTAAAATAGCTAAGGCAAGTCTTTCAGGAAGCATTTCAGAAGACAGTGTTGTTATTAGAGAAGATGACAGCTCCATGCATGTTATTATTGCCCCTAAAGACCTTCCAGTGGGACAAGATGTGGAGGTAGAAGACAGGGATATTGAGGATCCTAACTTTGTGTGGGCCTAGGCTAATGAGTGTTTCTGTCTTAGTTTTAACAAAAAGTTTAAAAAGTAAAAAACAAATGGAATTTTAAAAATAGAAGAAAGCTTATAAAATAAGGATATAGAGAAAATATTTTGGTACATTTGTACAATGTGTTTGTGTTTTTACTAAGTATTATTGCAAAAGAGTCAAGAAGTTTTAAAAATTTAAAGAGTTTATAAAGTGAAAAGGTTACAGCAAACTCAGGTTAATTTGTTACAAAAAAAAGAAAAGTTTTAAAAATAAGTAGCCTACGTATGCAGTGTTTATGAAGTCTAAAGAAGTGTAGTAATGTCCTAGGCCTTCACATTTACTCAAATACTCCCTCGCTGACTCAACCCAGAGCCACTTCCAGTCCTGAAAGCTCTATTCATGGTAAATGCCCTATGCAACTGTGACATTTTATCTTTTATATCATCTTTACTGTACTTCTTTATGTTTACATATGTTGAGATATACAAATACTTATTGTGTTATCTTTGCCTATAGTATTCAGTACAATAACATGCTGTTCAGATTTGTAGCCTAGGAGCGACAGGCTGTAAAATATAACCTCAGTGTATATTAGGTTATACCATTTAGGTTTTTTGTTTTTGTTTTTCCTGAGATGGAGTCTCACTGTGTTGCCCAGGCTGGAGTGCAGTGGCGTGATCTCGGCTCACTGCAACCTCCGTCTCCTGGGTTCATGCGATTCTCCTGCCTCAGCTTCCCAAGTAGCTGGGGCCACAGGCACTCATCACCACGTTTGGCTAATTTTTGTATTTTTAGTAAAGACGGGGTTTCACCATGTTGGCCAGGCTGGTCTCGAACCCCTGACCTCAGGTGATCCATCTGCATCAGCCTCCCAAAATGCTGACATTACAGGTGTGAGCCACCGCACCCAGTCGCCATTTAGGTTTGTGTAAGTACACTCTGAAATTTGCACAATGAAATGGCCTAATGATACGTTTCTCAGAATGTGTCCTCATCAGTAAGTGACTCAGGACTGTACATATCCCTGTTAGGAGATATTCCTGAGATTATAAATTGGATTACCTCACTGAGGCAGTTGCCACTTTGATATGGTTGCTCTGTTAACATAGCTATATGAGAACTTGGGTATCAAAGAGAATAGCTGATAATATGCCTTGCTGCAGAGAATGCAGGATGATTTCATATGAGCATGCCCTTCTCAAATGGGCAGTGCCTTTACATTTGCTTTCTTCAGTGAGGGAAGCTGATATTACCCTATCTCATAGGAGAAAATAATGAAAAGGGGCCCCAGAATGTCTCAGGATTCTATGTAGAAAGGAAAAAAAAGGGAACCAAGAAAAAAAAGACAGAGAACCCTGTATCAATTACTTTGACCGTGTAACAACCCCTAAACTTGGTGTTTTACAATTACAACAATTATTTTGCTCATAGATCTACAATTTGAGCAAAATATGGCTGAGAGAGTGCAGTCCCTGCTCCACCTGGCATCAACTCTGAGAAGTAAAGTACAGAGACTAGAATCATCTGAAAGCTCCCTCACTCATGTCTAGAAGCTGTTGCTGCTATTGACTAGAACCTCAGCTAGGGCTATTTGCCAGAAAACTCACATGTAACTTCTCTATGTGGTCCCGCATCCTCACAGCATGGTGTCTGGGTTCCAAGGGCTAAAGTACAGAGTGAGAGCCAGACAGTAATGCTATCATCTTTTCTATCCTGGTTTTGTAAGCCACATAGAATCATTTCTACTGCATTCTAGTAATTAGAAGCAATTGCCTAAAGCTGACATATTCAAAAAGTGGGAGAATTAGACTTCACTTTTTTAGGAAAAATTTGTAAATATGTTTTTAAACCAACAGTGTCTGTCCACTGGCTACAAATTATCCACTTTCCTTCCACACGCAAAATACACTAAAACCCTCCCAAGATTCCCCCAAAGTTTGATTCATGCCAGCGTCAGGCTCAGGCTCATCATCCCTCCTTACCAGGTGTAGGTGTAGATGAAGCTCCTCAGGAATAGTTTCTTTCAGGTTGAACACCTACGAACTGAAAAGACAATTTTCTACCACAACTCATTCAACATATAATGGTGAATGAGGCAGAAGATAATCACTTTTGCACTATCAGGGAAAACTGAGAGGTACACAGGAGTCACTGGTTCATAGCATTTTGAAATCTAGCCAAGCACATGTCCCCAGTTCTTTTTTTTTTTTTTTTTTTTTTTTTGGAGACTTTAATTAGGTCTCAGTCCTGTGAATTTCTTGAAGTGACCGACCTTGGCTTTGTCCCATAGCTCTATGCTCATGTCATCTTTCTTTTTTTTTTTTTTTTTTTGAGACGGAGTCTCGCTCAGTTGCCCAGGCTGGAGTGCAGTGGCCGGATCTCAGCTCACTGCAAGCTCCGCCTCCCGGGTTCACGCCATTCTCCTGCCTCAGCCTCCCGAGTAGCTGGGACTACAGGCGCCCACCACCTCGCCCGGCTAGTTTTTTGTATTTTTTAGTAGAGACGGGGTTTCACCGTGTTAGCCAGGATGGTCTCGATCTCCTGACCTCGTGATCCGCCCGTCTCGGCCTCCCAAAGTGCTGGGATTACAGGCTTGAGCCACCGTGCCCAGCCTTTCATCTTTCCTATTAGCTATTGCTGTATGCATTAGTCCATTTTCAAACTGCTATAAAGAATACCTGAGGCTGGATAATTTATAAAGAAAAGGTTTATTGACTCTCAGTTCTGCATGACTGGGGAGGCCTCAGGAAGCTTACAATCATGGCAAAACGTGAAGGAGAAGCAAGGCACATCTTACAGCGGGGGCAGGAGAGAAAGAGTGCAGGGGAAACTGGCACTTTTAAATCATGAGATCTCATGAGAACTCCCTCATCACAAAAGCAGCAGGGGGGAAACCACCTCCATGATCCAATCAGCTCCCACCAGGTTTCTTCCTTGACATGTGGGATTACAATTCAAGATGAGATTTGGGTGGGACACAGAGCCAAATCATGTCACTATATAATAAATCATTCTAAAACTCAGTGGCTTAAAACAGTAATTATTATCTGCCACTATTCCTCAAGGTCAGAAATTCAGGAGCAGCTTGGTAGGAGGGTTCTGGCTCAGGGTCTTTTATAAGGTTACAGTCAAATCTTGGTCAGGGATGCAATCATCTGAAGGCTTAATTGGGCTGCAGAATTTACTTCTAAGGTGGCTCAGAATACATAAAGGGCATCACACAGATTCAAGGTAACATTCCACATCCACTTGGCAATGACAATTCTTCTTCATCATAGAAAGTGACTTATGTGCTTATCACAGTGCCCTAAATACACAGTGATTCACATGACCAGCAAGTTGGCATCAGTCAATGGTCAGAAGCCTCCATCTTTCTTTATGTGGGCCTTTCCATGGAATGCTTGGATGTTCTGGCTTCCACAGAACAAGTAATCAGAGAGCAGAAGGTAGAAGCCACCAAGACTTTATGACCTAGCCCTGAAGTCACATATCATTTTCTCTGAATTCTGTTTTTAAAGGTGCCTAGATTCAGTGTAGGAGGGAACTACACAAGCATGCAAATACTAGATGGTACCAGAAGCCATTGAGGAAGATAAAGAATTATGGCTCATGAGTAGAGGAACTGAAAAATATAAAATCCAGAAATTGAATAGGTGCCAAACTGTAAATAACAGAAAATGTATCAGGAAACATGACAGACCCATATGAAAGTCAAAAGTATATCCAGAAGCGATAAGGAAAAAACAAATGGTGTATTGACTACATAGACAGAGATCCCTGAATGGTTTTATGAACTCTCCCAGGAAGTGGCTCACTGTGAAAACTTCCTTTGACACTGAATTTGTCATCCCCAGTCTAATCGAGCTTTGATGATCTTACTGGCATCCTATTCCCCGTGACACTGAGAATATTGTTAATAGCTAGCAAGGTCCAGAGTCCCCATTTGCTCTATCTTCTTAGGGGCTTTCGCAGCCACACTCATCATGTTCAACTGTCTTCATCCTTTCACATAGGTAGTGTTACTCCCATTCTGCCATCTCGTCTCCCAGCAGTCTTGTAAATGCCCTGAGAGACCTGGTGGTGGTGTTCTGCATGCTAGTACAGCAACGAGGTTTGCTCCACCCCATCACTAGAACCTAAATGCACACAAGTCGTTTTATCCGATGAAAAACTGTCATTGCCAAGTGGAGGTGGAATGTTATATTGAATCTGTGTGGTATCCATCTTGGGACTTGTTTCTGTGTGTGGATATCCAGCTGTGCAATGCCTCCTCCTAGTAATAACAACTCTCTCACTCTGGGAATAATTCTGCAGTCTTTATAGTGACTCAGAAATCCACTGGAATACTTGTCATTAAGGTTCTTGGGACCAGCACTGTGGTCTCTCTTGCGGTATTAAGGAAACAGAGTTTCACCATTGTATGTGACCGTTCTGGACAAGGATAAGCACTTCATGAGACCAAGATATTTTCTGCCACCTAGTGGCTACCCTAAAGCACATTGCCCAGAACCAGCTGGAACCTCAATCCTGAACAGAACAGGCTTGGCTCTCCTGCTTGGCTCTCATGTGGGTAGCCTTGGATGGAGTCCATATTATGGAAAGTATCTCCTGCTCTCAACATTGAACTATCTCAGGAGCAGGCTGGGTGGCTACAGGCCCTTTCTTTCTCAGTCTTCACCATGAGGTTTTCACCTCTTAGCCCTGGGCTCCATGGTGGGTTGGCTCAGTAGAGTTCTTCAAATCCCTATGATGTGCTTTACAATATGTTTAGAGACTTCTCTCACACAGTGACTCCTCAGATGCTGTCAGAAAGCTTTGAAGGCTCCTTTTCAAGACTGGTTTCCCAAATGGGGAAGCTTATAGTTAATGCATCCTAAAGGTCAGAAGGCAGACTGAGAAAGGACAAACCCTTGGTCTCTGGTGGCCGTGCAGTGGAACGGTCCTTTCTAATGAAAAGTTCGTTTATCTTGTCTACACAAGCTCACTAAAGGACAGCAAGTTCTATTAGCAACACTGATATTCAAAACTCCCTCACTGAGCACCTGAGTAATAAAGGTTACTTTTTGGATCAGGAATTCCCTTTATTTCATAGAAAACCAGGCATTCCCTATACCTTAATCTAGGCTATAAATATGTAAATTGGTGTCAGGGAGATGTTTAATTGGAGTGCACATTCAGCTCCACTGCTCCACTCCTCAAGCACACTGCTCTAGGGAATAATATTGGGTCTCAGGGGATAGCATGTGCTCTGTTCTTTCCTGCTTTTAAGTTGCCTTTACAGTTTGTCATCACATGCACCATGGGTCACTAATGCACGTGCCACCATGCAACTTAATGACACTTTGGTTGTCATGTACACCCTCTGGAGAACAATGCCGCAGGACACATAAGCTTTAAGGGCCTTGTGGGTCTCTTAAAGGGTAAAAGGTGGTTCAAGGTTCCTAACCTGGAAGTGGAATGGATTCTGTTAGTACACTCTGAATATGACAAAGGGGATTAGCTGTCCCTGTTCCAGGTGGGGGTTCATTCTAGATACTTTAACTTGCAGATGCCATGTTCTACACAATGTGCAAGTTGAAGTAACCCAGAGAAGCCCCAAACACAGAACAGTTACCTGAGGCTATGATTTGAGGGATTGTATCTCCTCCAAAATTCAAGTTGAAACTTCATCCCCAATGTAATGGTATTAAGAGATGTGGCCTTTAGGAGGTGATTGAGTCATAAGGGCTCCGCCCTCATGGATGAGATTAGGTGGTCTTATAAAAGGGCTTGATGGGGAAGTTTAGCGTCTTTCAACCCCCCTTCTGTCCTTTTTGCCTTGTGAGGACACAGAATTCCTCCCCTCCAAAGGATGCAGCTATAAGACCACATCATGGAAGCAGAGAAAGGCCCTCACCAGAGGCCAGTCCTGCCAGCACCTTGGGTTGTGGACTTTCCAGCCTTCAGAACTATGGGTAATAAAGTTCTGTTCTTTATAAATTGCCTAATCTAGAATATTGTTACAGCAATACAAATGGACTAAGACACCTGGTCGCATTGTTATTGTCCCTCTGTATCATGCCAATTGGGCATTTAACTAGGTGTATCTGACACCAGGCTGGGAAAAACTTTCTTAATGCATTCAGTTAGTGATAAGTCCAAGATGCAATCCAATTCACTTTAGTAAGCGTGGGGGCTTCCATTAGACCTTCCCTTTTGTTCAGTTCCTTCAAAGATTCTGCTTAACCTTAGCAGGAAAGATATAATATATACAATTGGTTTTAAAACTTTAGACATACAATTTACCCATGTAAAAAATCCGCACATGTACCCCTGAAATAAAAGCTAGAAAGAAAAAGATAAAGTTTTACAGGCAAAATAAATATATACAACTTCCTTCAGAGGGAAGATTAAGATCAACTTTGAAGGAACAAGAAAAAAATAGTTGATCCTAGGAGCCTTACCTTAGGGTTTCAGGTACTTTCAGTCACTCACCTCACCATGCACACAACCACTTTCCCCAATGTTCCTCTGCTTTTCTGTGCAATCAAAACCCAGCAGGACCAGGCATGGACATTGAGAGAGTTTACTGTAGGGTGCTTTTTTTTTTAAAGAAATGATTTGGAACTGAGAGAGTTTTTTTTTTTTTTTTTTTTTAAAGCCTTTTTAAGCTAATGACTGTTCCAGTTCTTGCACATCAAATGCCATTTATAGGGTCAGTGAGTGGAATAAAAAGGAAAATGACAGCCTTTGAGGAGAGGCATGGCTGGCATTTAACTACCAAAAAGCACAAAAATGGAGGTATTTTTTAAAGAACTACAAAGTATAGACTGCAATGAGAGGGAAGAGAGAAAATGTGTCGTGACTTGGAAGAAAAGGATGAGGGGGTTGGGAGGAGGTGTGAAAACCTGAAAAATAAGAAGGAGCTTACAGGGAAAAGAGAAAGGAGGATTTCTTCACTGCTTTGAAAACTTTAATGGACTTCAAGTTTCAAAATGGAGATATGAGCTCACGTGGTTATCTCACCTCCCTCCTAGAAACCCATTAGGATGACCAAGAAGATGCAAAATAAAAAGAATGTCTACAGCAGCATTGAAAAATAAGAAGGGGAAATCAGAACAAGAAACCTTAAGGGACTACTGGATAATAAGAAGCATGTATCAGTCAGGGCTCTTCAGAGAAACAGAAGCAGCTGAAAGGAGATATATGTTTCATGATTATAAGGAGTTTGCTCACAAAATTATGGAGACTAATAAGTCCCAAGGTCTTCAGAGTGAGTCAGTAATCTAAAGATCCAAGAGAGCCAATGGTGCAGTTGCAGTCCCAAGGCCAGTAGGCACAAGAGCCAGGAAAAGCTGATGCTTCCATTCGAGTCAGAAGGCAGGAACAAACCAATGATCAAGTCTGAAAACAGAAAGGAGAAATTCTCTCCTACTCGGAGGAAAGTCAGTCTTTTAATTGTATTTAGACCTTCAACTGACTAGATGTAGTACACTCACATTAGGGCAGGGCAATTTACTTCACTCAGTCTACTGATTTAAATGTTAATCTATCCATCTTCCCCCCACAAAAGAAAAACCCTTACAGACATGCTTTACAATGTTTGGCCAAATATCTGGGCACTCCATAGCCCAGTCAAGTTGACATGTAAAATTAATCATCACAAAGCAGACAATATTTTTAAGAGGAAAATACTGATCAATGGTGTCTAGCACATAATTTTATAACTAGAGTTGGGTTGGAGGATAGGGGTCTGTTTACAAGGAAGCATCTCCACCAGACACCCTGAAACAAAAAACAAAGAAACCTACAGTTTTGATGCTGAGGACAGTAGCAGACTAGGCCATGGGCAGTTGGTAGGGCCTAGAGAAAGGGCTTCATGGGGTATCATAGATCAGCAGCTCTGGCCACACGCCTATTCCCCAAGTTTTCTTGATGTAGATAATTTAAAAAGAAAATATGGGAGTACCAACTAAGTGGGTATTGTCCCACCACATCCTGTGTTTATCTTACTATCCAGTAAAGCTCTTTTCAGACACTGAAATATGCTTAATTCCTGCCAGCAGGGGCTGGATGAAGGGGTCACACTGGAATATAGTTGGGAGAACTTTGGGAATCTCACTGGAGCCCTGGCACATAAAGCACTGCTCACCCCAGCTTCCACCCTCTCCACCACATTGCCTCTGTTCAGGGTTCCAAACAAGGGAAAAATAAGGATAGCCAAATGAAAACCTGGCTTGGTGCCCAAGCTGACATGATGGGGTGGGATGAGCGTGTGGATCCCCTTCATCTCTGTCTTTTCTTTCCTTCTTGGAAAGATTTTAATCATAAAAATGTACCCCCCAAGATATGCAATGGGTGGACCAGCAATATTAGAAGAAATCTTGCTTGTCTCTATTACAATGACTCTGAAAGAGCCAGGATTCCTCAGAAGATTTTGAGGTTCTGTAAGCTCTCACAGGAAGAAGCTAAAATACGGGGACATGGGGAGTAGGGAATTATGACCCCTAGGCTCACCGACCATTTCTTCAGGATTCTTTCACAATTCCCTTTGAAGATACAGCTCTGGCCAGATGTGGGCACTCCCATGTTCCTGGGGATGTGGTCAAAGGAGCCAGAGATTCAGAGACAGGAAGCAAGAGGCAAAGCTCAACCTTGTAAAAAACTCCTGAGCCTTCTTGGGGCCAACACCCACCAGGGCACAAAGTGATATGGGGAAGAAAGTGCTGAGCGCAGCTGTAAACATGCCTCACTCTTTCATCTCTCCCATCTCTCGGTAAAGCAAGAAGGAAGCAAAACAAAAACTAGGGAAAATGACTTTTCCCTGTTTCTCTTTGCCAGAGACTAAGTAGTTTGAATAGGAGCCCCTGGAATTTTGGGGAAAAGCCATCACAAGTTGTGATACTAATTTTTTTTTAAAAAAAACTACCTCTTAAAGAACGAGCAAAGAAAACAAAATAACCAGATCTCAGTAGACTGAGTAATCCAGATAGATCTTTTGAGGAATCAGACAAACATTACTCATGAAAAGTCTTCTCCAGGAACCAGAAGACAAATTTTAACAAATCTTAGATCACTCTCACAAAATTGTTCAAGAAGACATTGTATCTGTGGAGAGGGGGAACTCTAAAATCAAAACATTGGGCTAAACTGGACAAAATTGCTGATGTTTGATCATTTTGACCAACAAAACTAGCAGTTTTGTTTGGGCCAAATAGATTGCCTGTCAATGAAAAACTAAAGAGTCAAGGGGCTTGGGTATGGATAGAAATAGATCTAATGGATATAATAAGAAGAATTAAGTAGATACGCCAAAAAAATCAAATGACTTAGTGGTTCAGTTTGAGAAGTTATGGCAGGATTTAGAGGTAAAGGATAAAGAGATTAAGATGATTAGTAAACCTATTTTTAAAATTCCCTTGCCACTTAATACCCACTAGGACAGCTACAATCAAAATGACAGATTAAAACGCAGTTGGTAAGGATGTAGAAAATCTGCAGGCCACATACACTGCTGATGAGAATGTAAAATGATACAACTAGTTTGGAAGATAGTCTGACAGTTCCTCGTAAGGTTAAATAAAGTTATGACCTAGTAATTCCATTCCAAGGGATATTTAAAAAAAAGAAAAACATGTCCACACAAAAATATTATACATGAATGTTTATAGCAGCATTTTAAAAAGTAGGCAAAAAGTGGAAATGATCCAGATGTCCCTCAACTGAAGAGTGAATGTGTTATATTCATACAATGGAATATTATTCGGCCATAAGAAGGAAGTACTAATATATACCATGATATGGATAAATCTTGAAAATATTATTCTAAGCAAAAGAAGACAGTCACAAAAAATCACATGTTGTATGATTCTATGCATGAAATATCTAGAATATATAGATCTATAGAGAAGAAATACAATAGCCTCCCTTCATCCAGTTTTCCTGAGGTTTCAGCTACCCATAGACAAACATGGCCCAAAAATATTAAATGGGAAATCCCAGAAATACATAATCCTAAGTTTTAAATCCTGTGCTGTTATGAGTAACATGATAAAAGCTCTCAGTCTGGCTCCATCCTGCCTGGGACACAAATCTTCCCTTTGTCCAGCATATCTACACTGTCTACTCTACCCACCCACTAGTCATTTAGTAGTCATCTCAGTTATCAAATCAACTATCACGGTATCACAGTACCATGTTCAACTAACCCTTATTTTACTTAATAATGGCTCCAAAAATGCAAGAGCAGTGATGCTGACAAATTGCTATAATTGTTCTACTTCATTATTAATTATTATTGTTACTCTTGTACTGTGTCTAATTTATGAATTAAACTTTATCATAGGTGTGGATAGAGAGGGAAATGTATATAAGAGTTGGTACTATACACTATTTCAGGCACCCACTAGGGCTCTTAGAATATATCCCCTGCAGATATAGGGTTGGGGGGCACTACTGTGGTATATTAGTGGTTGTCTGTGGCTGGAGGGAGGAGGGTGTGGAACACAGAGTGATTGCTCATGGGCATGGGGTTTTGTGAGGGGGACTGAAATTATACTAAAATTGACCATGATGATGGTTGCACTACTCTGATGATTGTTACACTACTCTGAAGGAGTGGGAGAGGGAAAGGAAAGTACTGTTCTGTGGAAAGGGACAGAAGGAGGGGGAGAAAAAGGGAACAGAAATGTGGCGGTCAGCTGTTGGGATGGCAGCATTGCGGACAGCTCCTAGGCAACCTGCCACCCACACTGCATCATGGCTTTAAGCATCTGCATGGGCTCACACTCTGGGCATTATCCCTAGCTGCAGGTGGCACCCTGAAACCAGCCTACAAGGTGGCATAGCTGAGATCTGGCTGTGGTGACAGTGGCCACAGGAGCTAGCTCCCTGACCTGCTCTGCTGAGAGTGCCCAGGCCATGAAACCAGAGTTTTCATGCTCCAGGAAGGAGCCATGTCAAGGTGGCACTGATGGAGGAGCCAGCAACAGAAGCAATACAGGAACTTAACAGGAAAACTAAAATCTACAGACCCTTTGAAAGAAGTGACAGGCTTCAGCCTACACCGTGAGACAGGTGAAAAACAAAACAAAACACCACTCATCTCCAGGTAGATGAACACTACACCCAGGAAGAAGACTTGTGTGTGACCTCAGCTATCATCATTACCTGTACCACCCTGGCTAGTCAGGAGGCTTTGAGTCTGCCGTGTGACCAGTTCATTACTACTACAACCAGCATTTGAGAGAGCCAACACACTGACGCTATCTTTAACCAAGGAATCTCAGAGTTTATGTCTCCCCGCTTCCACCCCCATCAGAGCTGTAGCTGTGCTGGTACCCACTGCTGGGAGACTTGAGGATAGGTCACATATCCGGATCCCTTGCAGACATTCCCCAGCACCATCCTGGAGTATGGCAGCCCCACTGGGCAGCTAGACCCAGAGGAGCAGTAGCATTTACAGCAGTCTGACTCTCAAGGACGTCTACTCCTAGGGGAAGGGGAAGTACACCACATCAAGGGAAATGCCTTATGGGACCAAAGAACTCAGACAGCAGGTCTTGAGTTCCAGATCTTTCTGCTAGTGGGAAGTTTCTTTTAGCTGAGGCACAGTTGCAGTACTGGGCACAACGGGGCAAGTCTGCATCTCTACCCCAACAGTCAGGCAGTCCTGGTTCTCATGAAGGGTCTTGGAGAAGGGGATTTCTTTGCCCCCTCATCCACCACTGCAGACACAGCTGGGGTTTTTCCCACAGGAGCTTAGCAGGGGTATACCTATAGACAGCCTCTCTGGAACACTTCAGGGTAACTGCATCCCCACAGAAAGATGCCTTTCAGGTGCAGGCTTGCATGAGAGGTAGAGTCACTGTTCCTCTCTACTTGGAATGTGAACATTCCTGCAGATTAAAAGAGGTGCCTATGTGATCTGAAGAGCCAGAATACTGGGTCAGGAGTTGTCTGGGAAGTGGATAGCTTTCTTGCTGTCCTGGAAGGAGAGCTGAGGTGGCTCCAGTCCTTTCCCCTGATAAGACCTCAATGCATTTTACTAAGAGCTCCTCCAGCCACCTCTGTCAAAGGCCCACCAATGGGTACTGCATTTACACAGCTGCTTTAGCCAAAGCCACTTTTATACCCATGAATGCCTCCCTTATTGGCCTGAAGCCTGAACTATTCCACCCAGTAAATGAAGTACTGAGGAAAAAAAAAAAATTTAAAGTATACACCATGGGGGAATGAAATAAGCTTTAAGAGATGTCTGCCATTCCAACACTATAGGAGACAGTGAACTTGATTGTACACTGAGCACATTGCTACTACAACCAGCATCTGAGAAAGTCGTCATCCAAAGACTCTCTACAACCAAGGAACTCATACAGAGTCTTTGCCCCTGAAAGCACCAAGAGCCAAATTAGGCTACAATAAACTATAAACATTAGAGTAACATCCTTAAGGGAGGAAAAAAGGCATTAAAACAAGCCACACAGTCAAATAAAAAATAAATTCAAGAATAATTAGAAGGAATAAATAGGAAGAAAGCACAAAAAATAACTCTGGTAATATGACAAAACAGGGTTCTATAACACCCCCAAATATCACACTAACCCTCCAGCAATGGATCCAAGCCCAAGATGAAATGTTTGGAATACCAAATTAAGAATTTAAAAAGTTTATTATTAAGCTACTCAAGGAGATACAAGAGTAAGATGAAAACCAATATAAAGAAATTTATAAAACAATTCAGGATATGAATGAAAAATTATCTAAAAAGATATCTTAAAGAAAAACCAATCAGAACTTCGGGAAATGAAAAACACACTTTAGGGGAATTACAAAATGCAGTGTACAGCTTCAACAATAGACTAGAACAAGTAGAAGAAAGAATTTCAGAGCTCAAAGAGCAGGCTTTAGAATTAACCCAATCAGACAAAAAATAAAAATAAAAATAAACAAAAAAGAATCAAAAGAAATGAACAAATTACCCAGGAAATATGGGGTTATGTAAAATGGCCAAAGCTAGGAATAATTGTTCCTGAGGAAGAAGAAAAAGCAAAAAGTTTGGAAAACTTATCTGAGGGAATAATTAAAGACAAATTCTGGGACCTTGCTAGAGATTTAGATATCTAAATACAAGAAGCTCAAATAACTCCTGACAGATTCATTGCAAAAAGGTAATCACCACGGCATACAGTCGTTGCCTATCTAAACTCAAAATGAAGGAAAGAATTCTAAGAGCTGTGAGACAAACGCATCAGGTAACCTATAAAGGAAAACGTATCAGACTAACAGCAGACTTCTCAGCAGAAACCTTACAAGCCAGAAGGGATTGGGGTCTTATCTTTAGTCTCCTTAAACAGAATTAATTGCCCCTCATCCACCACTGCAGACACAGCTGGGGTTTTTCCCACAGGAGCTTAGCAGGCTGTCACCACAGCCAGATCTCAGCTGTGCCACCTTGTAGGCTGGTTTCAGGGTACCACCTGCAGCTAGAGATAATGCCCGGAGTGTGAGCCCATGTGGATGCTTAAAGCCATGATGCAGTGTGGGTGTGCGGGTGGCAGGTTGCCTAGGAGCTGTCCGCAGTGCTGCTGTCCCAACAGCTGACCGCCACATTTCTGTTCCCTTTTTCTCCCCCTCCTTCTGTCCCTTTCCACAGAACAGTACTTTCCTTTCCCTCTCCCACTCCTTCAGAGTAGTGTAACAATCATCAGAGTAGTGCAACCATCATCATGGTCAATTTTAGTATAATTTCAGTCCCCCTCACAAAACCCCATGACCATGAGCAATCACTCTGTGTTCCACACCCTCCTCCTTCCAGCTACAGACAACCACTAATATACCACAGTAGTGCCCCCCGCAACCCCGTATCTGCAGGGGATATATTCTAAGAGCCCTAGTGGGTGCCTGAAACAGTGTATAGTACCAACCCTTAGAATTTTGTTTCCAGCAAAACAAAGTTTCACAAATGAAGGAGAAATAAAGTCAGACAAACAAATGCTGAGAGAATGTTACCACCAGAGAAGCCCTACAAGAAATACTAAAAAAAAAAAAAAAAAAAAAAGTTATAAATCTTGAAACGAAAAAGTTCAATGTGCATCAAAATAGAACTTCTTGAAAGCATAAAACTCCCAGGGCCTATATCAATAACAAAATGAAAAAAAGTATGTAGGTAAGAATTAACATGATGAATGAAACAGTACCTCACATCTCAATATCAGTGTTGAATATAAATGGCCTAAGTGTTCCACTTAAAAGGTACAGATTGACAGAACAGATTTAAAAGCAAATTACAAACCAAATATCTTCTGTCTTCAAGAGACTCATCTAACACAAAAAGATTCATAAACATTCAAGGGGTGGAAAAATACATTCCAGGCAAATTGAAACCAAAAGTGAGTAGGAATAGCTATTCTTATATCAGATAAAAGAGACTTTAAAGCAACAGCAGTATTGTATAAAATTCCTATAATTCTGATATGTCTTAGTATATGTCATCAGTAATAATTATAATTATTATGTTAAATTGTTATGTATCACAGAGATGACAAAATTTCCTTGTTGATTGCATCTTTATGGCTTTTCTGAGACTTTTGTCATCCACAGATAATTTTTGTTTTGTTTTGATCCTTTTCAAAATGTCAAAATGCTGTTTGTAATCAGATATAGGACTCTGACAGATACTCTTGAACGCAAATCTCTGATAACGTTAGAAATTGTGCCATTGGAATAGAGGGGAAAAACTTCTAGTACTCTTGTGGAGAACTGATGTGTTAAACATTGCTAATCCTTTTGTTTTTCACAGTGAAAAAATTTCTTTTGAGCTGTTTACAACTTTGAGCAATTGAGTAAAATGTATATTCCTAGGAGCAAAATTCAGAGCATATTGCTTTCTCTATACCTGATTTCTCCAGAATTTAAAAACTATTTATAAGTATTCACAACTTATGGCAGTGCAGTTATTTGCATAAGTACAATAAGAATCTGTTTTATTTTGTAACAGGACACAATTGGAGAAACTAGTTATTTTACCAAGGCTTTGACTGAAATGACAGGCTTTAAATAATCAATGTTGACTTATAGAGCCAGTAAAAGTCCCTTAGGAAAGCTGGGCTCTTACTTTATCTATACAGTCACTGTCCAGGGTTCCTGACCTGTGGTAAGTAAAGAATTCTTTCTGACAGGCCCAGGAGCCCAAAGTCATCTTGAGACCTCCGGGTGAGGAATTCATCAAATTAATACAGGTATTTGCAGCCAGGTGTGGGTTGGGGTCAAGGCTTTTAATTCAGGTTTCCTTATAGAATAAATTATCAGCAAAGGCAATTTTTAAAAGGAGCCTATATGGCAAATAATTATTCATGCTGACTTTTTGCAAATTTTTTCTTGCAAGTTAGACCAAATCCTAAATTCTTTATTGGCTACAAGTCCCCACACTAATGATTTCAAATCTTTAATTTTAAGACTGGGAATTGCACTCCTTATCCTAGAACTCATTATTTACTTTATGGTGCACTCACAACTTAAATGCTGTACTAAAACTATAGATGAGAACACTAACACCTTTGTCATGAAAGCCTTGGAACCCTAGCCTGACCTGCAGGAGTATTCTCAGACAGCTCAGACAGCTGCAAAATGGTCCACTCCTCTCACCTTGGGGTGAACACCTACCCCCACTATGCCCGCTTGTCATCAGGAAGAAGTCAGAGTGGTTGTCATGCTTTTTCCATCTTCATTAGCTCACACTTGAAGATTTGGGTGTTATAAAACCCAAAGGGAGTGACTGAAACTGCCATTGCAAAATTATAACTGAGACAGTAAAAGAGATCTAACCTAACCAAATCCATCTTGCTCCTGAACTCCAAGCTGTCTTTGTTCATTCCTGGGCATAGGCCAAACTAACTTTGAGAGGAACTTAGTTTATAGTTTGAAACAAAGACAGCCCTTTCCCAAAACAAACCCTCTTTTTGCCTGGGGACTAGACTGACTTTGTAAGATTAACAAATTATCCAAATGATTAGGAATTATGGTTTAGGAGTCTTGCAGCTTGAGGCTGCAAGATACTAAACCTCCCTAAATTGCTCCTGGGGATAACATCATTATTGTAAAACCTAACATCAGTACTTAAGATACTTGATGGATCTTAAGCAGTCAACAGATCAGCTGGCACCACCCAGATTGGTAAACTGGCTCATCTGGTCTTGTGACCCCTGACCAGGAAGTGACTCAGCACAAGAGGACAGCTTCATCTCCCTGTGATTTCATCTCTGACCTTACCAATCAGAATTCCCAACTTACTGGCCCCCTACCCACCAAATTACTGTTAAAAACTTCAATCCCCAAATTCTTGGGAAGACTGATTTGCGTAAAAATAAAACTTCAGCCTTTGAAAAAAAAAATAAAAGACAAAGAAGGTCATTTTATAATAAAAAAAAATCAATCCCATAAGAAGTTATTATAATCCTAAATTTATATGCACCTAGCACTGGAGCTCCCAGATTCATAAAACAATTACTACTAGACCTAACAAATGAGATAGACAGAAACACAATAATAGTGAGGGACTTCAATACCCCACTGACAGCACTGTACAGATCAAGATAGAAAGTTAAAGAAACAATGGACTTAAACTAGAACAAAGGAACCTAACAGATATTTAAAGAACGTTCTACCTAAGAACTGCAGAAAATTTATTCTGCTAATCAGCCCATGGAACATTTGCCAAGATAGGACCCAAAATACATGTTCAATAAACTTTTTTTAAAAATCAAAATCATATCAAGTATCTTCTCAGACATCAGTGGAATGAAACTAAAAATCAACTTCAAAAGAACCTCCAAAACTATACAAATACATGGAAATGAAACAATTTGCTCCTGGATGATTTTTGACTTAATAATGAAATCAAGATGGAAATTTAAAAATCTTTAAAGTGAATGTTAAATGACACAACTTATCAAAATATCTGGGATACAGAAAAAGCAGTGCTAAGAAATTTTATAGTGCTAAATGCCTACATCAAAAAGTCTGAAAGATTACAAATTGACAACCTGATGTTACACCTCAAGGAACAAGAGAAACAAGAACAAACTAAACCCAAAGCTAGGAGAAGAAAATAAATAACAAAGATCAAAGCAGAACTAAATAAAATTGAAACAAAAATAATACAAAAGATCAATGAAACAAACAGCTGGTTCTTTGAAAAGATAAAATTGATAGACCATTAGCTAGATTAACCAAGAAAAAAAGAGAGGAGATTCAAATTAGCTCAATTAGAAATGAAACTGGACACATTACAACTGACACTACAGAAATACAAAAGATCATTTGAGACTACTATAAATACCTGTAGGTACACAAATTAGAAAACTTAGAGGAAATGGATGAATTCCTGGAAACATACAACCATCCTAGATTAAATCAGGAGGAAATAGAAACCTTGAAGAGACCAATGACAAGCAGAGAGATCAAATCAGTAATAATAATAATAAATAAAAATGCTAGCAGAAAAAAAGCCCAGGGCCAGATGGATTTACAGCTGAATTCTCCCAGACATGCAAGGAAGAATTGGTATCAATCCTACCGAAACTATTCCAAAAGATTGAGAAAAAAGAAACCCTCCCTAAATTATTCTGTGAAACCAGTATCACCTTGATACCAAAACCAGGAAAGGATATAACAACAACAATAAAAAAAACTACAGTCAATATCCCTGAAGAACATGGGTGCAAAATTTCTCAACAAAATACTGGCTAACTGAATCCAGCAGCACATCAAAAAGATAATACACCATGATCAAGTTGGTTTCATCCCAGGGATGCAGGGATGATTTAACATATGCAAGTCAATAAATGTGATACATCACATAGAGAGAATTGAAAGCAAAAAAACATATGATCATCTCAAAAGATGCAGAAAAAGCACTCAGGAAAATCCATCATCCATGGATAAAAACCCCCAAAAAACTAGGTTAAGAAAGGACTCACCTCAATAAAAGCCACTATGACAAACCCACAGTCAACATCATAGTGAATGAGGAAAAGTTCAAAGCATTCCCCCCTGAAACTGGAATAAGACAAGGATGCCCACTCTCACCACTTCTATTCAGCATAGTACTAGAGGTACTGGCCAGAGCAATCAGGCAAGAGAAAGAAATAAAGGTCATCCAAAGAAGAAGTCAAACTATCACAGTTTTCTGTTAGTATGATCCTATACCTAGAAAACTTTAAAAACTCCTAGATTTAAATAAACAAATTCAATAAAGTGCCAGTTACAAAATCAATGTACACAAATCAGTAGCACTGCTATATGCCAACAACAACCAAGCTGAGAATCAAACCAAGAACTAAATCCCATTTACAACAGCTTCAAAAATAAAATAAAATACCTAGGAATATACTTAAACAAGGAGCTGAAACATCTCTATAAGGAGAACTACAAAACACTGCTGAAAGAAATCATAGATGACACAAACAACTGGAAACACATCCTATGATCATGGACTGGAATAATCAATATTGTGAAAATGGCCATACTACCCAAAGCAATCTACAGATTTGATGCAATTCCTATCAGAATATCAATATTATTTTTTACAGAATTAGAAAAAACATCCTAAAATTCATATAAAAACCAAAGAAGTGTCCAAATAGCCAAAGCAACCCTAGGCAAAAATAAATGTGTAGGCATCACATTACCAGACTTCAAGTTACACTACAAGGCTATAGTTACCAAGACAGTGTGGGTACTGGTATAAAAGTAGGCACATAGACCAATGAAAACAGAATAGAGAACCCAGAAATAAAGCCAAATACATACAACCAACTGATCTTCAACAACGCATTCAGAAACATAAACTGGGAAAAAGACACCCTATTTAATGAATGGTGCTGAGAAAACTGGCTAGCCACATATAGAAGAATGGAACTGGATCCCTCTCTCTCACACATTATATAAAAATCAACTTAAGATAGATCAAACACTTAAGTATAAGACCTGAAACCATAAACATTTTGGAAGACAATCTTGAAAAAACTCTTCTGGAGATTGGTCTAGGGAAAAAAATTCATGACTAAGACCCCAAAGACAAATGCAACAAGAATAAATGGGACCTGATGAAACTAAAATGCTTCAGCACAGCAAAAGTAATAATCATCAGTACAGACAATTCACAGAATAGGAGAAAATATTTGCAAACTATGCATCTGACAAAGAACCAATATCCAGAATCTACAAGGAACTCAAATCAGCATGAAAAAATAATTTCCATCAAAAAATGAGCAAATGATATGAACAGACATTTCTCAAGATATACAAATGACCAAACATATTTGGAAAATGCTCAACATTGCCATCAGAGAAATGCAAATTAAAACCACAATGAGATACCACCTTACTTCTGTAAGAATGACCGTTATTAAAACATCAAAAAACAATGGCTGTTGGCGTAGATATGGTGAAAGGGGAATGCTTATACACTGCCGGTAGGAATGCAAATTATTACAACCTCTATGGAAAACAGTATGGAAATCCCTTGAAGAGCTAAAAGTAGATCTACCATCTGATCCAGCAATCCTGCTACTAGGTATTTACCCAATGGAGAAGGAGTCATTATATGAAAAAGACACACATGTATGTTTATTGCAGCACAATTCACAATTGCAAAGATATGAAACCAACCTAAGTGCTCATTGACCAGTAAGTAAGAAGGATAAAGAAAATGTGGTATATATACACCATGGAACACTACTCAGCTATATAAAGAAATGAAATAATGTCATTTGCAGCAGCTTGGATGAAGCTGGAGGCCATTATTCTAAGTTAAGTCACTCAGGAATGGAAAACCAAATACTGTATGTTTTCACTTATAAGTGGGAGCTAAGCTATGAGTTTGCAAAGGCGTACAAAATGGTATAATGGACTTTTGAAACGTAGAAGGGAGAGGATGGGATAAAAGAAACAACTGCATATTGGGTACAATGTATATTACATGGGTGCAATAAAATCTCAGAATTCTCCACTATATAATTCTTCTATGTAACCAAAAACCACATGTATCCCAAAAGTTGGTGAAATAAAATATTAAAAAATAAGTAAAAAAATAAAACCATTGAATTGCACACTTTAATAGATTATTGGTGTGCGATTTTTATCTCAATGAAACATTTTTAAAGTTACCTTGAATTACAGGATTTCATTGTTTGTATGGCTGAATAGTATTCCATTGTGAATGGAATGTATATATACAACATTTTATGTATTCACTTAGCACTGTAGGATGCCTATAGTTAACATAGTAATATATGACAGATTCAAGTAGCTAGAGGAAACATATTGAATGTTCCCAACACAAAGAAAGAATAAATGTTTGAGATGACTGATATGCTGATTACCCTGATCTAGGTACCCTAAAAATATGTACAATTATAGTCAATTTAAAAATAACATAACATATAGGCCAGGCACGGTGGCTCATGCATGTAATCCCAGCAATTTGGGAGGCACAGGCAGGCAGATCACCTGGTCAGGAGTTCAAAACCAGCCTGCCCAACATCATGAAACCCTGTTTCTACTAAAAATACAAAAATTAGCTAGGCATAGTGGTGTATCCCTGTAATCCCAGCTACTCAGGAGGCTGAAGCAGGAGAATCGCTTGAACCCGGGAGGCAGACGTTTAGATGAGCCGAGATTGCGCCACTGTACTCCAGCCCGGATGATTCAGCGAGACTCTGTCTCAAAAAATAATAAAATATTTAAAAAGTTGCCTTGGTCAAATAACATCTTAAACGTTAAGGTTCCATCAATTTCCCAAACCATTAATGAAACAGAGAAACATACTCTGAATTACTACTATGCCAAGCAAAAAGCAAATATCCTACAAATCCAGTAAGTCCAGATTATCTAGAAAGAAGAAGAATTAGATTGGCCTCAGTTCTCTTTCTTAATTCTAAACACCAGAAGAAAATGCTATACAAGCCTCGTTTCCAGCGTTTCAGGCTATTATGCACATGTGAGGACAGCAGAAAATATCCTACACAAGCAGATACTTAACACATTCACCCGAACACTCCTGCCTGAAGAAATAACTGATAAATTATCCTACCTACCAAATAAGGGACTTAAAAAACTAAGGATCCTAAAGAATGAGGAGACATCATATACACACAGTCTAAGTTAGGATAGTTCGAAGTTAACAATTTTTTGACTTTACGATGGTATGAAAGTGATACACATTCAGTAGAAACCATGCTTCAAGTACTAAATTATACATACATAATTATATGACCATACTGTTTTTACTGCCAGTATAGTATTCAATCAATTACAGAAATCTCTCAACACTTTATCATAAAATAGGCTTTGTCTCAGATGATTTTGCCCAAATGCAGGCTAATGTCATTGATCGAGCAGGTTTGAGGTAGGCTACACTAAGCTATGATGTTCAGTAGGATAGATGTATTAAATGCATTTCTACCTATGATATCTTTGACTTACAGTGGATTTCTTGGGACATAGCCCCATCATAAATTGAGGAACATCTGTCTAAGAACAGGCATAGACCATTGTAGAGTGGATGTGAACCTGTAAAGAAACACTGGGCTGCATGAAGCCAAGCAGTGGTCAAGGGAGTTTTAGTGACAGTGGAAAATTTGTTTATGCCCCACTAAATTTCCTAGTAGCTATCTATTACTGAGTGCCCATTGTGTGCAAGGTACCTAATTAAAAATACTGCTTTTATTATCATGTTTAATCCTCTCAATGACCCTATTAAGAAAGCATTGTTACTTCCATATTGCTGAGGAGGAAACCAAGGCTTAGAGCAGGGTTTCAAATATTAAAATTATTCAACCTTTAAATATTAAAATTATTCAGCACTATTGACATTTGAGGCTGGATAATTCTTTATGATGGGGCTGTGCATTGTAGGATGATTAACAGCATTCCTGGCACTAGATGCCAGTAGTGTCTCCAGATGTTACCAACTGTCCCCTGGGGAGCAAAGTTGACCCCAGTTATGAACCACTGCCTTAGAGTGATTAAACAGTTTACCCAGTTCAAAGCCAGACCTGTCTGACTGCAAATATTGCTATGGGGTAAAGAACTAGTCACATATTTATAGAAAAACCACTCTAGAATTCTGGAAGCCCGAGTTCTCATCTTCGTGCCACCACTAGTACCTTTTTAACCTTGCCTAATGATGCCACATCCAGCCTCTGAGACCCTTGTCTGCAGTAACCCATGTGACATTCGGGTCTAGGGAACTCAAAACTGTTGAGGTTGATGCTCCGAGGTGTCCAGAGCTGAGCCACACTGAGGAGAACAAAGCTGCTTTGAACTCACACTATTTCAGCCACATCAAACAGGATTTCTCTGACTCTTGAAGGGCTCTTAATATGATTTCAGTCTCCTAAGGAAAGATCCAGTTCCCTTTCTTTAATTAGGCAGGCTGGCCAGTTAAAACAACAGATTTTCTTGTGAGTAATATTGTGACTTGGCATTGTTCTTAGTCCTTACGCAGAGCCCAAGTACAATTAAAAACCAAGAAAGACACAATTATCAATCAGAGGCTAGCAGGGTCCCTTGTCCAGGTCACTTCATATACACCAGGAAGGTTGAATAATTTTCATATTTAGCCTATGCCAAAGAAAACTGGGGATGATAAATCTGCTGTCTCTGAATATCTTCTAATGCTTTCTAACAAAAAAAGCCCTTTTTAATTCAGAGTAATTATAAAAGAGTTTCCTTAGAAGTAGAGCTCATGTTTCAAGAAATGTAGCTTTATGCTTTCTGGAGTATAACAGTAACTTCTACCAATAACTCCAAAGTGGTTCCCAAAGGAAATTCAACTAGAACAGCTTTAGCAAACTTAAGACTATTTGAAATAGCATATTAGAAACTTTTATGTAGACTACAAAATTTTGGATCTACTCTATTTGATCAGAAATTCCACATTTTAAAATCTGACTTCAGTTTTAATTTCAAATATTTTTCTCTGTATTATGTCAAATCCTTATTACATGGATGGCCCTTCTCTTTATTAAAGTAGGTAATGGAAAGTTAAATATATGCATTTACAGAGAGCATGATGAATATGTGCATTTGATTCCAGTTTATTCTATAGGAGTTCTTCTTTAGCCATGAACATTCCACCCAAATAAAATTATTTCTCCACTGGCAAAAGAGAAATACAATTAAGCCACATTACAAAACGCTCAATTTAACCTCTCGGATCTAAGATGACACAAAGGAACTAAAGAACTAAGGTTAAATTTGTGAGAACTATGGTAAAATTAGGATTTCAACCATCTCTTTATTATAGGTAAAAGAAAGTACAAAATCAAGCACAGTTGGATCTTGTTAGATGATGCATAATTCCCAAACGTCCTGGTTTGAGGATCTCTTCAGCAGAGAAAGATTATGTGATACATTCATTAAAACATCTAGATCGGTGCCACCAAACCATTCATTCCTCCATTTATTAATTTTTTTTTAACACTTACTATATGTCAGACACAGGGCTTGGCTCTGAAGCAGGGGATACCCAGTTGCTTGACTGCTGGTCATATTAGCAGTTTTATTAAACCCCATATGGCTTAGCAATGAGACCTGTTTCTTTCCCTCTTATGACTAGATATGATTCAGGAGAAA